>NW_024726344.1:647500-756969 GCF_018991925.1 Homarus americanus
ATACTCTCCCTGCTTCTCTCTCTCTCTGTCTGTGTCTGTACATGCACATACCTGATCATGGATAGACACATTGCCGACACACACACACACACACACACACACACAGTATATATGTCACGCTAAATAAGGATAATCGCCCGATTAAGCCTTAAAACGAAACTGACGTTTTTACCAAATCGAAAAATATATATATTTTTTGTTGTAGTAACTTAATGGAACTTCGTTCATTACAGTAAAAAGGTAAAATTTGCTCTGTGTATATTTTTCTTATTCAGCAATATAAAAGGCGCACTTAAAAACCTGAATGCAGTCACATATACATATTTTATGAAAACGCCCGCACACATGAGCTTAACTAACCAGAATACACCTGAATGTAATAAAATAGTCCAGCTCCCACTACCCACCAAGACCTACAGGCCGATTACTGGCTCTGCAATGCGTCTCTTCGGGCAGTGGATAGTTCACCATTCCTGAACTGAAGTACTTAGTGTGGATGCCGCAAACATCAAATGGACAAATTCCACCAACACGACCACAGAAGCTCACCACCACTTTTTCCCCGAGATGTCCGTCAGATTACACTCAGCTGACTTGCCCTGGATCACACCTCGGATCAAAAGACATATGCAACAGAGAGACAGCGCCTTTTATCTCAATGACCACAACCGCTACAGGGCCCTTCACAAACAAGTCATCTGTGAAATACGCGCTGTTAAAAAGTCTCACCACCCAACAAAGCTGCAACATCTGAAGCAGACCAACATCAGTCAGTGGTATGGTAAGCTTAAAGAACTCTGTGGACCAAACAATAAGACACACCAATCCCCTTCCCTAGGCAGCTGATCAATCTAACAACCATTTCCACCGACTATATGCCGGACGCTCCCTCAGCGTGACACAACCAGTCTCCCTGCTTACTTACCAGTCCCCTTTCCCACTGACTTAGTGGAAGAATTTGAAGTAACAAGACGTTTGGACAAACTGAAGAACAAGCGCTCCACCACTCCCATTGACTTATCAATGAAACTCTAAAATGAGTTCTCACTGGAACTAGCTAAACCCCTCTGCCCCATTATCAATGCTTCCCTCAGCCAAGCAAGATGCCCAGCTGACTGGAAGAACTCATAGGTGTCGTCAGTGCCCAAGTCAACGAGCCCACAACGCTTAAATGAGCTACGACCCATTGCCATCACCCTAATACCCAGCTTAATCTGCGAAAGTTTCGTTTTGAACTGGGCTTATGCTGATATTGCAGGAGCCACAGATCCTCAGCAATTTGGCAATATGAAAACTTCCTCCATCACTCAATGTCTTGTCGACTACATATACCGCCATCTGGAAAAACGAATGACGTCTGTGGCTGTCGCCTTCATTGACTTCACCAAAGTATTTGACCTAGTTGACCACAATTTAATCATCAGCAAAGCTATCGACCTCGGATTTTGAAGAAGTCTTTTACCATGGCTTACAGACTTCCTCAGTAGCCGACGGCAAGCCGTATGCTTCCGAGGGGCTGTCTCCATTTTTCAGTCACTCACCTGTGGCGTCCTCCAAGGCACCAATATGGGACCGCTCTGCTTCCTCATGCTTATCAATGATGCCTATGAGAAACCTTTGCTCACTGGAAATATGTCGATGATTCCACCCATCAGTGTGAACAACTCGGCTCCCGAATACAGCGCCCTGCAGAATATATTGAACAGTCTCCAAAATTGGGCCACCAACAAACCATGTCACCAGAAACCATACCAGGATCATAGTTATGCACATCAACCTCTCCTCTGACCTTGTCCCACCTCCCTCCATTACTTTGGGCCCCAACACAATCCAGGTTGTAGACTCCACCAAGCTCCTCGGCGTCACTATAGATAACAAACTAAATTGGAAAACACAGGTCAGTGTAATTGTCAAATCCCCCAGTTTTCGTCTCCATCTTCTCAGGTGTCTCAAGTCCCTCGGAGTTCCTGCTCCCAAGCTCCTCATTGCTTACTCAACATTCATATTTCTCAAGCTTACCTACGCCTCCCCTGCCTGGTCTTCCTCCCTAAATGCCACACAACAAAAACACCTAGAAAAAGTGCAGAAGAAGGCGTGCAAGATTATTCTCTCTCCCTCCTCCTCCACATATCATCACCATGACCTCATCTGCAAATTTTGGGAGAAGCTTCTGTGACACACCTCGGCACCGTTTCTTACTTCCACCCGAGATCCCTCGTCCGCAAATTGCTGTTCGACACTCCAACCGCATCCAACCCATACGACCACGTACTGATCGCTATAAGAACATCCCAATCCCAACTATTGTAAAAATTATCAACAACTCGTAGCCAACCAGTGTGTTCACTCCCTGCTATCTTACTTTTGCGCTGTTACTATGTTGAAATGCCCTGTAGCATGACCTTCTCCCCACCTTGTTATTATACTTCATATTTGCACCAATTATGTTACATGTATATTATTTGTCAGTCAAGTGACCCATTACCCAGTTATGTAACTGTATATTTTCCGCCTTTTGGCTGCCAAGCTCTTTCAATAAACCGTTAATTATTCTTATTTTTATTCTTACACACACACACACACACACACACACACACACACACAACAAAGAGTTACGTATGATAACAACTTTGAATGAAAAAGCTAACTTTAACATAAACAACTGACAACAATGGCTGAGGCTCTCTCTTCACACTCAGCACCAGCCATCCATCAAGACATTGTGTGAGCCGAGACAACGAATTTATGGAGTCTATGTAAAATTTTCTCTTTGCATTTACACGGTGCAGAGAATTATTGCAGCCATTATCGCCGGCGTGTTTTGCAATCTGTGTTTAATGATTCACTTTTGCTCATCCATCCGCTAGTGATAAAACTCATAAACTGTTAATGTTCTTTTATTCGCCGTAACGTTAAATCATCGGGTTTTTGTTTTTCATTTTCATGTGATTTATTATTATTATTATTATTATTATTATTATTATTATTATTATTATTATTATTATTATTATTATTATTATTATTATTATTATTATTATTATTATTATTATTATTATTATGAGTTGCTCTTTCTCCTGATTCTCCTCCTCCTATTTCTGTTCTTCCTGTTATTTCTCCCGTTACTCCTCATTCATCCTCCTCTTATTTCTACTCCTCCATCTCCTGTTCCTTCTCTTTTACTCTTTTCCTTCTCCACCAATTCGTCTTCTTCTGTATCTTTCTTCTCTTCCTTTTCCACAACATCCTCCTCCTCTACCACTTCACTTCCATCTCCTCCTCCACCACGGCCTCCACCACGTCCCCCACCAGTTCCACCACCTCCACTCTCCACTCCCTCCACCTCTTCCTCTCTCCTGCTACCATTACATCACAGGTAAAGGCTCAAGGGACCTCATTAACCTGGCTTCTCATCCTCAGGCAGTTCTCCATAATCTTTGCCTAATTATATGATATGACAGCGTTGAGGTGGAGATGGACAGTGGGGAGGTAACAGTGATCAGTATACTGCCTCTTGCAATGGGTATACCTGATTACCTTAAGTTATTATCGACGGGAAAGGAGAGAGAGAGAGAGAGAGAGAGAGAGAGAGAGAGAGAGAGAGAGAGAGAGAGAGAGAGAGAGAGAGAGAGAGTTTTATTGAAGTGTATTAAGGAAATGATTGATATAAAAGTAATGATGTTATATACTCGATAGGAAATGGCTTAGAATGTTATTAAGTCACGTTTGTTATTGCGATAGTTGTTCTTCAGTATCTGGGAAGACAGTCTCTCTCGGCGACCCTTTCACGAGGACAAATGACCCACATGTCCGGGTGTAATTACCTTGATGTTGTCGCCAAGAGATTTTGTGGTCGTATATGTTGATTATAGTCTCTCTCTCTCTCTCTCTCTCTCTCTCTCTCTCTCTCTCTCTCTCTCTCTCTCTCTCTCTCTCTCTCTCTCTCTCCTGTCTTTAGCAATCTTTATATCTAATTTGTCTCTATCTATCTCCTGTCTCTTTCTCTCTTGTCTCTATCTATCTCCTGTCTGTTTCTCTCTTGTCTCTATCTATCTCCTGTCTGTTTCTCTCTAGTCTCTATCTATCTCCTGTCTGTTTCTCTCTTGTCTCTATCTATCTACGTCTTTGTCTCTCTCTACTTATCTACCCCTTTGCTTCTATCTCCGGGACAGACCGCGGGGCGACACAACCTACTAATATGCACGCTGGTACGCCCACTATATATCCCACCCCCGTGTAGGAGTGTCCGGATGAACGAGGCGACCATCACGAGCTGCCTGCCACCTGTTGTACAAGATGACAACGACTCGAGGATGAGGATGGGAGGATGCTAGGAGGTGCTAAGAGTGTTGGTGGATGCTGAGAGTGCTAGGAGGGTGTTGGGAGAATGCTGAGGGTGCTAGGAGGGTGTTGGGAGAATGCTGGGGGTGCTAGGAGGGTGTTGGGAGAATGCTGAGGGTGCTAGGAGGGTGGTGGGAGAATGCTGAGGGTGCTAGGAGGGTGTTGGGAGAATGCTGAGGGTGCTAGGAGGGTGTTGGGAGAATGCTGAGGGTGCTAGGAGGGTGTTGGGAGAATGCTGGGGGTACTAGGATGAATGCTAGGGGTACTGGGAGGGTGCTGGGAGGTGCTAAGAGTGTTGGTGAGTACTGAGGGTGCTAGGAATAATGTTAGGGGTACTTGTACAATGCTAGGAGAGGGTGTAAGGTTGATGAGGTTGCTAGGAGGAATGCTAGTGATGCTGGTAGATTGCTGTAAGATGCTAGGATGATGCTGTAACAACTCTGGAAGGCACAAATCCCATTTTATCTAAACAACTACCCATTAAAAGACAACATCCCGACCAGTAACACACACACACATAAGTACAAAACATTAACCTGTAATACCCAAATATTTTTAATAGTAAAATAGTGAGAGAGAGAAAACATATTATGGTTTTAATTCTTGCAGTTAATATTCTTCTTCGTTACTAAAGCAGTGATACTTTTTTTTTTCTCGGAAAGTTGGAATATACTTAATGTCTTGTCTCGTGTTGGTGTTTTATGAAGGTTTGTACTTAATATTTATGTATAGTATAGTAGGTACACACACACACACACACACACACACACACACACACAAACACACACACAAACAAATACTGCTTAAAGTGCTGCAAGTAATCTGGAATAACAGAACAGCAGACAAATTAGCTGAATAAGTCTCTTACAATACTCAGGAAACAGTTGGTTGAATTTTCCACAACACACAGGCAACAGCTGGTTGAATTTTCCACAACACACAGGCAGCAGCTGGTTAAATCTTCCACAACACACAGGCAACAGCTGGTTGAATCTCCCACAACACACAGGCAGCAGCTGGTTGAATCTTCCACAACACACAGGCAGCAGCTGGTTGAATCTTCCACAACACACAGGCAGCAGCTGGTTGAATCTCCCACAACACACAGGCAGCAGCTGGTTGAATCTCCCACAACACACAGGCAGCAGCTGGTTGAATCTCCCACAACACACAGGCAGCAGCTGGTTGAATCTTCCACAACACACAGGCAGCAGCTGGTTGAATCTTCCACAACATACAGGCAGCAGCTGGTTGAATCTCCCACAACACACAGGCAGCAGCTGGTTGAATCTCCCTGTACACAGGCAGCAGCTGGTTAAATCTCCACAACACACAGGCAGCAGCTGGTTAAATCTCCCCTGGCTTACACAGGCAGCAGCTGGTTGGATCTCCCACAACACACAGACAGCAGCTGGTTAAATCTCCCCACAACACACAGGCAGCAGCTGGTTGAATCTCCCACAACACACAGGCAGCTGGTTGAATCTCCCACAACACACAGGCAGCAGCTGGTTGAATCCCACAACACACAGGCAGCAGCTGGTTGAATCTCCCACAACACACAGGCAGCAGCTGGTTGAATCTCCCACAACACACAGGCAGCAGCTGGTTGAATCTCCCACAACACACAGGCAGCAGCTGGTTGAATCTCCCACAACACACAGGCACATTACCTTCCTTGTATAATGAACACACGAGTCAGGTCCCGCCCTAGACTCCAGGGACTCGAGTGTGGTCCTACACTAGAGTGCACTAATGGACTCACACACAGCCTCGGCATAATCTCTTCTGCCATGGTTAAGGCCACAGAGAGACGTAAGAAGGAACTGCCCTAAGGGAACGCGCCGTAGGACAGGAATGGCGTCAAGCATTTTAAGAATGATCACTCCTGGTGGTGATCCTGTGGTAGGTGACGGAACACAGGGGATGATAAACAAAGGGGAGGAGGTGCTGGATAATCTTATGACCTACTGTTTCTCTTTTTCACTCTTTTAACCCTATTTGGAATTTTGGAATATGGTCATTGGTCAGCCTTACCATACAGAGGAGCCAGGTGCTACAGGGTTGGTCAAGGACTACACCACGCACGCACGCACGCACGCACGCACTAACACACACACCAATACTCCCACTCCTCAGAGGCATACACTTCCACATCTACACCTCCATCCATTTTTTCACCCCACACACACACATGCCTACAACCCCACATACATACCTACCCCCTCTTCACACACAACGAAACCAGAGATGAAAAAACTCACCTTAATTGATTCTGGCATCGGCTAGGATTCCCTGCGGCGGATGACGAGCAAAAACTATAGGACGGCCGTCGAATAAATTAGTGTGACAGTAATGTTGGTGATTATTTATGTCTGGTAGTTGTTGGTAGTGAGAGAGAGAGAGAGAGAGAGAGAGAGAGAGAGAGGGTGGTAGTGCTAGATTTTGAGTAAACATAATACGTTTAGTTTTTTTTTTGCCAGTGTGGTCTTGTTTGGCCTTCGACAGTCAGTCCTTCTTCTGGTGGTCACTAAGACAGGCTGTGCTCCTATTGGTGATCACTAAGAAAGGCTGTTGTCTTATTGGTGTTCACTAAGACAGGCTGTGCTCCTATTGGTGATCACTAAGAAAGGCTGTTGTCTTATTGGTGTTCACTAAGACAGGCTGTGCTCCTATTGGTGGTCACTAAGACAGGCTGTGCTCCCTATTAGTGGTCACTAAGACAGGCTGTTGTCTTATTGGTATTCACTAAGAGGCTGTGCTCTATTGGTGGTCACTAAGACAAGGCTATTGTCTTATTGGTATTCTATAAGACAGGCTGTGCTCCTATTGGTGGTCACTAAGACAGGCTGTTGTCTTATTGGTATTCACTAAGACAGGCTGTGCTCCTATTAGTGGTCACTAAGACAGGCTGTTGTCTTATTGGTATTCACTAGGAACAGGCTGTGCTCTATTGAGTGGTCACTAAGACGGGCTGTTGTCTTATTGGTATTCACTAAGAGGCTGTGCTCTATTGGTGGTCACTAAGACAGGCTGTTGTCTTATTGGTGTTCACTAAGACAGGCTGTGCTCCTATTGGTGATCACTAAGAAAGGCTGTTGTCTTATTGGTGTTCACTAAGACAGGCTGTGCTCCAGGTGGTCACTAAGACAGGCTGTTCTCTTATTGGTGTTCACTAAGACAGGCTGTGCTCCTATTGGTGGTCACTAAGACAGGCTGTTGTCTTATTGGTATTCACTAAGACAGGCTGTGCTCCTATTGGTGGTCACTAAGACAAAGACAGGCTGTGCTCCTATTGGTGGTCACTAAGACAAGATGTTCTCTTATTGGTGTTCACTAAGACAGGCTGTGCTCCTATTGGTGGTCACTAAGACAGGATGTTCTCTTATTGGTGTTCACTAAGACAAGCTGTTCTCCTATTGATGGTGGTCACTAAAACAAGTAAGGCAGGCTGCTCTCCTATTGGCGGCCTCTAAGACAAGCTTTTCTATTGGTGATCATTAAAACAGACTGTTCTCCCATTGGTGGACACTAAACCAAACTGTTCTAATACTCGTCACATAACCAAATTGAACAGTGAGTGAGTGAGCGAGCGAGTGAGTTATTGAATTAAAAAAGTTCAAAATAACAAACACACACGAACAACAACAACAACACTATATACCCCATATTCATAAGCGTCAAGACTTAAAAAAAAAGTAAAAAAAAATGCCCAAGGAGCTAAGAAATGAATCACAAACCAGGCGTTGACCTTATCGCTGCAGCAGACACAAAATTAAGATCACCCAGAAGTATGGTAAGTATAGTAAGCTGGTAGAGGGAGTAAATCTAACGTGTCACTGAAGGGGCCGTTGTTATAGTCTATTTAGGGCCGTGGAGTCTCACCCAACGCTGTTATCTTCTCTTGCCAGCGAGGCGAAGCGAGGTGAGGCGAGGCGAGGTGAGGCGAGGCGAGGCGAGGCGAGGCGAGGGTTGGGTAGAGTAGGGTGAGGCAGAGGCATTGGGGGTGGCCTCGATCATCACCCTCTGACGTTACTCTCTGATGACGGGGTTTACTGCACCTGTGACCTTCTAAAATAAGTGAGTCTTTCCTTAATATTAGTAACGTAAGCAAATAAGAAAATAACATGCACGAAAGCGTCTAAAACACATATATTAAATTGTTTACGTGTAAGATTATTATTATTATTATTATTATTATTATTATTATTATTATTATTATTATTATTATTATTATTATTATTATTATTATTATTATTATTATTATTAGTAGTAGTAGTAGTAGTAGTAGTAGTAGTATATAGACTTAAAACCAGATTGTGTAATGATAGATGAGATTAAACTTTATTTCCGATTGTTTGGTTTATACCTTCGTTAATTAATTGTGGTTTACTTGTATAATGTGTACCTGTGTTAACTAATTTAGTATGCCTGTCCTCCCTTAGTCCCTTAACCAAGAACAAACTCCCGCGACGAACGTTCACACTAGCTTAGAATAGTAATATATAACAGGGGTGTATTAACAGAGTAACAAGCGCTAATAGAGACGCATTACATCTCTCCCCCCTCCCTTGCCAACAATCCCACAACATACTTCGGGAATAAACACTCACACCTGCTTGGAATTATAATGTAGGATGTGTGTGTGTGTGTGTGTGTGTGTGTGTGTGTGTGTGTGTGGACCGCCTCGAAACCCAGTGACAATCTAATTTACATTGATCACACACACACACACACACACACACACACACACACACACGCACACACACACACACACACACACACACACACACACACACACACACACACACGGTCACGTAATCATTCCCACAAAATGTCCAATATAATACTCTTTTTTTTTTCCCCCGTATGTGGCATTCAAAGGCCCCTCAACATCAAAGTCAAATGAAACACTTTAGTCAGATACAGAAAATTAACGCAATACCCGACACGTCATTTTCACTGTTGGACGAAAAACAAAGAGAGATTATTTCCATAGGTATTCCAGTTTAAAAGCAGTGATCGTGAACCTGTTAAGAGTATAAATTTATCATATTCATAAGTACTCTTCCTTATATTCACAGTAGTACCATGATCATTTTCACGCCACTGCCTCTTATGGTACAATTTAAGTCATTTTCACCCCCCGCCCCCTGCCTCTCATTTTCCCAGTACCCACATAATCATTTCCAAGCTGAAAACTCACAGTCTCCTCAACACTTACCTGTGCATGTCATGAGTAATTAATTAAGACACGGGAGGGCCAGGTGAGGCTTTGTGTTTACCTGAAGAGGAAAAACACAGGAAATAACACGCCAGATAAAATTGACTGTTTTACCCTGAATATAGGTCGAAGGGTATTTACTCTCAATGAACGACGAAAACACGGCCGCTTGAGACGTGTGTACGACCTCCCAGATGTAAACACGGCCTCTGAGACATATACATGCCTCTGAGAAACAGAACCACAGCCTCTAATACGTAAACACACGCTCTGAGAAACATAACCACAGCCTCTGAGACACAAACAAAGATAACGAGACATATACACAGCCTCTGAGAAACATAACCATAGATTTCTTATACAACAATATATTTATACCATCTATATATTTTTCTTCTCTGTATGGTAGTGTCTCATTGTTCACGCACCATCACTGGATACATATAATACTAAGCTAGGAGTCTGACGCCCCCCCACACACACACGGACTTATGGTATGGTAGATTAAAATGTCAGTATTTTTTTTAACAAAATATCACTTTCGGGAGCCTCGTCGACAGAGTGTAAACATGGCCTCTGTCGCTCGAGTAAACTGGTTTTTGTTTGTCAATTTTTTCGGGTTTTCATTGATGGCCTAACTTTATTTTCTATTTTATTCGACATTTTGTAGACTTTCTTCAGACAATTAAAGCTCACACACGGCAAAAGATATCGGTAACTGACTTTGTTAAGATTTTTATGTGAACCATATTTAGTGTGCGTAGCTGTTTTCACAGTTCGATCAAAATAGTGTGGGATCCGTTATATAAAAGGACTATATTGTAGAATGAGCTAAATGTTTGCAGTTGTGTTGTTAATAAGTGAGTATTGTACATAAGTAGTAAATATGCTTTTGATTACTTATAAAATAATAGTGTTTCCTTGTAAGCAGTATATTTACCTATCGACGAAGCCCCAGCTCCTTCACTCCCTAACTCTGACAAGTTAAATTGTTGCCAGTTGTGTCGCGCCGCCACACCGGGGAATTTACTGCCGAGTTTTTTCTTTTCCAAGACTGTTAAGATCTCGCTGGCGATGTTTTTGTGGGTTATTTATGGAGCTTTCGGGCTAACTATGAAGTGAAGATAAATGTGAGGTTTGCTGAATTGGCACAACGACAAGTATTTAGGTAGCCAAGGTTGTTTCAGAGCTCCACCCATTTATGACGTCATTTTCGGAGACCAACATCACGATTCTCTCCCCGTGGCTTGCTGTTGTGTTATTAGCTGAATGTTGGTCACTTATTATTCTGCCATCCTGCCAACTGAACGTGTAGAAATAATTTTTGTCAAACTTAGAACATTATGACTACACTTTAATACTTATTAATGACTACTTCTATTACTACTACTACTTCATCTTCATTTTGGCCTCCAGCCACCCCCAATAGCCACACCTTCGCTACCATTTTATTACCTTAATATTAAATATCATACTTCAGATGTAGCTACCCTGGCTGTATTGAGTTGCTTAAGCCGCAGATCTATGCGGCATTCAGTGACTGTTACCTCATATTCAATATCCACGACTGTTGTCTGCTTTGGGGCTGAAGATCTCGTTCCCCTGAGGCAAAGCAGTGCAAACCTAAGCAGAGAGGAGGACAGTCGACATCTCAACGAGGCTGCAATGTGGCTTCTTGGCTGCTGCTTCTGTTCAGATAACACCTCGGCCAGTCTTGCTTAGAAGCATCTGCATTTGGTCCCATCTCGCCAGAGGCTGTGAACACCAGAGGAGTGAAGCTGCCTTGGTCCACATTTTGATTCTCTTGTCGTTCCCATTTCTCTTGTGTGCAGCCTCGAGAGATAGGTTACGGTGACATGTGGCCGTGAGGTCGAATATCCTGACGTCAAAGATGACCCGCTGTCCCCGCGTCCAGAATCCTCGAGCGCTTACGTTCACACACGGGCTTCGTTGCATATGTTGAAAATCCTGTGACGGAGGTTCTCAGCATCCAATGGAAGGAGGATCAGTTCTACTCTAATGTCATGGCAAATTTACTTCAGTATATTTGTTGTGAGATCCCTTACTTCGCCATGCCTCATGCATATGAAGCCCCCTTCTTGCACACCATGGCGTGGTCGATGTCGTAGGGTGAGCTACACACGCAATGAGAGGGCAAACCTTCTACTGGCCAACCATACCTAAGAGCAATGGCATCTGTAAATTCTTGTTTACTATGGCTGAAGCCTTTTGCCCATCGATAAAGTTGTTAGTCAGTTCGAGCAACAGTTGTTGAAGTTTAACAGTTTGGATGTGCTGCCGTTCTGTCGCAATGGTCCGTCGAATCTTGTTTAATTCGTTGGTATCCACCTCACTTGCTGCATTCTGAGCTACGATGTGCTCAGTGAGAACTGCCGGGAGCTTGACAGGGATGTTTGGCGGCACAAGTTCCTCTGGATTAGTCATTCCCATTCCTCCCAGTCTCGGTGGTAGTGGAAGGAGTGACCTTGCTGCTATCCGTGTTGGAGCACGGACACTCGGACAGGCCTAGTGCGTACATTGCGATGGCGACTGGGTCCCCCTGTGTTGTTCCCTCAGTTGACTGTATGGTGGTATCTCCTTTTAGGGCCTTGAAGCTTGTTATATAGAGGTCTGATGGGTTCCTGTAGGTGTTTTCAACATACATTGCAAAGCTTGGACACTTGATCTTGATGTTGTGCAGTGTAGGCTAGCGGTTGACTATGTTGAATGCCCTTGAAGCGTCAACCAGGAGTACAGCCTCACAATCGCGCTGCTCAAATCTCTTTTTCATGGCGTGAATGGCAGCTTCCCCCCCAGCCTGGTGGCCAGCTCATACTAAAAGGTTTTCTGCAGCTGCCCTGACATCATCATTAACCACCTCCATTATGCAATTTACAATGATCCGTCTCAGCACTTCCTCCACTCCTATAGACCTGCATCCTGGATTTTTATCCAGGTAGATGAGGCGGCAGGCCGTCAAAGCTTGTAGGTGATGGGAGCAAGATGTTGCTAGCTTTCTTGCAAGGGCTGCGGTGGCAATGCTCAGATCACTTGCTGCGCCGCCAAACTTGTTGGTGCTGAGGATGACTCTCCACCCGTCTGCATCAAGGCCTGAAGGGCCTGCCCCTCCCTGTGTCTTCAGTGCATTTTCCACACATCCCTCCCGTTATTATTTGGAACATGAGAACATTTGGAGGGACATAGTCACCCAGGAACCTGATGCTTTCCTCTGCATTTGCAGGGGGATGTTATTCCTTCAGTTGCTTTCATGTCTCTCTGATTTTTGGCAGCACATCGCCGGAAGATCTTACCACCGAGGATACTTTTCCCACACGCATCTTGTTACCAAACTTTCTGGCAACATCTTCAGTGACTTGCTTTCCTTCTCCTGCGAATTTTAGTCTCCCCTGCAGTGTTCTTGCCTCGCCTAGGAGATTGCCAAGAGCCCCCGTTCTACCACATTACTGTCTTCCCTTCACTGCAGCCACATTTTTCTTGCACTTACTCATTGAATGTATTCTCTGGCAGATTAGATGGGGTATTATTGCCACTATGAAGAGCTAATGGGACCAGGGAGCTGTCGTGAGGGTGATTGTGTATGAAGCGAGTCATCTCCCTGATCATTTCTTTGGTGGCCGCGCTGCTGCTTGCTGCTGCTGCTGCTGCTGCTGCTGCTGCTGCTGCTGCTGCTGCTGCTGCTGCTGCTGCAAATTACATACCATACAGTAAATGAGTTCCTCTTTGGTCTGGTTACCATCAGGACAAAAACCACCACCGCGAGGCTTCCTGAACTGACACCATGATATAAAAATTAATAATTACATGAAACCTTAATCTATACTGAATTGTAATACAAAGCTAAATGATTTTACTTAACTGTACTTTAACTGTAACGGTCTCTGAGGGCAGCTGTAAATGACGTGTATGTCAGGCAACTGTCATGTCATATTATGGGATAATAATATTAATCTCGGAGCAGCAGCAGTAACATCCTATGTTTGAATACTCGAAACGAAGACTCGGAATTTATCGCTCGGTGTTTCGAATTAGGAGTTGGATTTCATTAATCGGTGTTTCGAATCAAGATATGAGTTCATTATTCATAGTTTCGCGGTCAAAGGTTTAATTTCGATATCTTGAATCAAAAAGTGAGACTTGGTCACTCGATTCAAGGAATCATAAACCACCACTCACATTTCCTTCCTCACTGTTCCGAATAAAGAAAATCTGAAAATCATCAGACGTAATTCGGCTGTGATCATTGATGCAAATTAATATGTCGAGAGATTTTCGCCGCGGACATGAAGTGAAAGGAAAAAAATAAATAATTCACGTAGACCATCAAACTGTGTGGTAATAATTAGGACGCTTATGAGTACCGGAAATATGAAAGCAGAAATCCACTCCCACATTGTTGGAATATATGTGTCTTGTCTTTTTAATTCCAGTTTCATCTACATATCAGATAATTGGGTCAGATCTTTTTTAGCCCCGGGCGTCGCTAAATTGCCAGTTGATATTAAAATTGGCAGAGGAATATTACTGACATAGTGTGATCCAATTCCTGGTGTGTTTGTTGAAAGAGGAATGTATATTATGGGATGCGATTTGAAATGAGTATATGATGATTTGGTTGGGTTATCCCTGGTCAAATTGGCTTGGTGTTTACCGTTCTTTATATACCTGAGCTGTCTTTGTAAATTGTTCGTATACCTGCACTATCTATCTATCTATCTATCTGTCTATCTATCTATTTATCTATCTATCTATCTATCTATCTATCTATCTATCTATCTATCTATCTATCTATCTATCTATCTATCTATTTGTCTATCTATCTATGTGTTTGTCTGTTTATCAAAGCGTTTAGGTGAATCTACGACGACAATGACCTGGAAAATTTATATTATCTCTAAAATGTAATGAGGTGAATTTATACAGTAAAGTCTATTGTCCGTGTCTTAAGATGATAGTTGGTACACCTGACTCATCATTGGTATCGGTGATTGGTTACACCTGACTCATCATTGGTACCAGTGATTGGTACACCTGACTCATCATTGGTATCAGTGATTGGTTACACCTGACTCATCATTGGTATCAGTGATTGGTTACACCTGACTCATCATTGGTATCAGTGATTGGTTACACCTGACTCATCATTGGTATCAGTGGCCAGAGTTAAGGAGTTCCTCTTATCATTTCATATCAAGGATTATTTATCATAAAAAATCTACGAACTTATCTGTCTGTCTGTCTGTCTGTCTGTCTGTCTGTCTGTCTGTCTTATAACTTCCCAGACACGTCGTTTATATCAGCTATTAAAAAGTGAACAAATTCAGTGCTTACGTCAGTTGTGTAAGGGAGGAGGAGGAGGGGGGAGGGGTGGCTACATCTCGCCTTCATCACCACCCAACAAAATTATTACCAAACTTTCCTCCAGTCTGAGAAATATTGTGGCACTTATCCCCCTCCCCCCCCACACCCCAGCCGTCCACCATGTCTTGTGTGAGAAATATCTACCATTATAGTTTAAGATAAAGATTCTACTCTTTGTTATAAAATTCCTAGTCACTTTATTTGACAACAGTGATATGTGAATCTCTTCTCTACAGCAAATCATTCATGACTCACAGGAACCATATTTTGTGGTTACCAACGAGACGAACACAGCACTAGGTGAAATATTTGTAGATCATCAGGCAGGAAGGGGTTTGTGTGGCGTCTCCGAGTGAAGCGGCGCTGGAATGGTTGAGAGTGGTGAGGGAGGAAGTGAGGGAGTTGAGGTAGGAGATAGTGAGGGAGTTGAGGGAGGAGATAGTGAGGGAGTTTAGGTAGGAGATAGTGAGGGAGTTGAGGGAGGAGATAGTGAGGGAGTTGAGGGAGGAGATAGTGAAGGAGGGTGGAGGTGGGGCTGTCAAGTCTTAAGGTTGGGTATGAGATATTATGAGTCTAGCACTAGAGCCAACAAGAAACAGAGAATATGCAAAGAAGAGAGAGAGAGAGAGAGAGAGAGAGAGAGAGAGAGAGAGAGAGTAAACCTAAAGACTTTTTTAAGGCTTTCCTACGTGTGAAAATATTTGTAATGTTAATGATGGCAATTGTACAGTCAACGCCACTTATAAGCCACACACAGACTGGCGGCCTCCAAGTTCCAAACCGGCAACTTTGCTTGGATACATCCCCCCACCGCCAGAAACACACAAACCAGGCAATTAATCGTTGGTCAATCAATGTGTAAAGTCATTGCGTATCCCCGAACAGGTAGAACAGGTGAGGTAGTGATAAGGTAAAACAGGTGTGGTAGAAGGACATAGTGGTGGAGTTAGATTATGTAAGGAAAGAATAAGTTTGTTTAGGTTTGATTAGGTTAAATTATTGTAGGTTAGGTTGGGTTAGGTTAGATTAGGATAGGTTAAGCTAAGTTAGGTTAAATTATGGGAAGGTTAAGGTAAGTTAGGTTAATGTGGTTAATCTTCAAGTGAAATAAATTGGAGTGTCATATATTCAAGTGATCCAATTTTTCTTTTAATGACTAACTTTTTATGTTAACAAGAGTAATGGAGACGCATAAACTCGAACTCGAATCTTATTAACGTAATAGACAGCATCCATTATTATTTACGAGAATTTAATAATGTAAATTGTACCATTAATATTCCTCTTCAAACTTATAAGTGACATTCTAGACGGGGTATACGTGTTCCTTGACAGGCTAAGGTAGAGAGAGAGAGAGAGAGAGAGAGAGAGAGAGAGAGAGAGAGAGAGAGTGAAGACACGATGAGTAACAACTCAAGCGCCTCTCGCTCCCCGTCAAGGTAAATAGAGAAGCAATTTGTTTCTGAAGAATACTGGAAGCAAAGTCGCCTCGCCCCCATTAAACACACACACACTTGAAGTAGTAAATTTCCAGTTAAGGTCAGTCCCTGTCTGTGATCTTTGATGATAATGATTTAAATCTGTCACACCATAAGCCCGTGTGTGTGTGTGTGTGTGTGTGTGTGTGTGTGTGTGTGTGTGTGTGTGTGTGTGTGTGTGTGTGTGTGTGTGTGTGCACGCCTTAGATTAGGCGTCAGGGAGCCACAGGTTGAGTTCACTTGGCCTCCTAAAATACCTCCTTAACACCTGTGATATATGAGAGCTTTCATCTTCATATTCTCTCTCTCTCTCTCTCTCTCTCTCTCTCTCTCTCTCTCTCTCTCTCTCTCTCTCTCTCTGTTTCCTCTCCTCTTCTCAACCCTTGTCTTTTTCTCCTCCTCCCTCTCTCTTCTCTTACCTCCCCTTTCTTCCCTCTCCTCCCCTTCTCGTTCTCCTCCTCCCTCTCCCCACTCTCTTCTCCAGTCTCTTTCCTCCTTAAATTCCTTCCCTCACTTGACATGAAGCCCCTCCTCCTCTACCCCCCCCATCACGGTCGTCATCGCCAGGGGTAAAACGCGGCTGTCAAACTTTTACGATATTTGCATCTCTTCAAAGTCTTGTAAACCTGCACGGGAGAGTTTGTTTGTTGTGAAGCAAGCGCAGATAAGACACATACATACGTAAACACACACACACACACACACACACACACACACACACCTTGTAGCTGGAACAGCTGTTGACTCTGGTTGCATCATTGTCAACATTGCAGATGAAAGTGCAAATATAACCTGTCAACTCGGCTTTACTCTTTAACAGCTGTGTGTAATATCTCGCCACAGTGGACCCCGGAGTTCTTGTGGTGCTCAGCTGGGCGTCTTGCTAAATTCATACTTTTAATTCGCTCTAAAATATTGCTGTTTTGTGTATATATGTAAACATTGTGTGAGAATTCTAAATAAGGAATGGACACGACACAGCATTCTATTATCTGGTCTGCTTGAGAGAGGGAAGGAAGAAGGGAGGAACATGAGAACATAAGTATGGAGGAAACTGCAGCGGACCTATTGGCCCATACTAGGCAGCTCCGTTTACATCCAACCCCTATCGCCCATATAGCTGTCCAACTTATATTTCAAGTTTCCTAGCGTGTTCGAGTTAATGATAATGTTCGATAACTTGTTCCAACCATCCTATCTCGCGCCTAAATCTAAATTTGTCTAATTTATACCAATGCTGCGAGTTCGTTACTGGTTGAATTATTTAATTACCTTTGTTCTATCACCTTTGCTTAACTCCGACTTTCATTTAAACACCTCGATCGTATCGCCACTCACTCTACGTCTCTCGAGGGAGTGCAAAATCAAATGCTTTAATCTGTCTTCATACTCAAGGTTTCTAATGCCTGGGATTAGTCTTGTCGTTCTCCTCTGCATGCTTTCTAGGGGTTCTATATCCACTCTGTAGTACGGTGAGCAGAACTGAACTGCATAATCTAAGTGAGGTCTCACAAGCGTAAGATATAGTTTTAGGATGACCTCGCTAGTCTTGAAACTAACACTCCTTTGTATGAACCCAAGTACTTTGTTAGTTTTGTTTCAAGCAGATACGCATTGCTGTCTTGGTTTAAGATTCCTACTGATCATTATTCTTAAATCTTTCTCACAACGTTGTTAATCTGATAACTGGTTTCTTTGTTTACATCTCTTAGACTAAGTACTTTGCATTTGACCTCATTAAATTCCATCTGCCATTTTCAGACCACGCGAATTTTTTTTTTAGATCTTCCTGTAATTTTGCGGAGTCCACGTCAGATTTAATTACACGCCCTATTCTAGTGTCATCAGCAAATTTGCTTATGTTCCTGTCTACTCTTATAGCTGTGTCGTTTATGTATATAATAAATAGTAATGGTCCAAATACTGAGCCTTGGGGTACTCCCTCTAGTAACGTTACCCCAATCGGATTTAGTGCCGTTAATGCTAACTCGCTATTTCCTGTCCTGTAACCACGCCCTTATCCATTTTAGAATATCTCCTCCAATGCCATGAGCCTCCACTTTTCGTATTAGTCTTTCGTGGGGAACTCTGTCGAAGCCTTTGCTTAAGTCGAGATAAACCACATCATAATCGTGTCCGTCATAGACTGATTCGAAAACAGCTGGAAAGAATGTTAATAGATTTGTCAGACATGAACGCCCACTTGTGAAGCCATGTTAGGAATCATTGATCAACTTGTGCTTCTCCAGGCGATTTCAAATAGGAGTTTGAAATTATTACATCCAGTAATTTGCCTACAATTGGTGTTAAACTAATTGGACGGTAGTTAGAGGATAGTGATGTATCTCCCTGATGCTACTTCGGGGTGGGATTAGGTTACAGCTAGGCTAGGTTAAGATAGATTAGGGTTAGACTAGGTTAGGAAAGCGTTAAGGTAGGTCAGGTTATGTTAAGTTAGATTAGGTTAGGTTAGCGTTAAAGTTGGATAGGCTAGGATAAGTTAGATTAGGTTAGGATAGCGTTATGGTTAGTTGGTCTTCAAATAGAATAAGATTGTGGGTGGTGGAAGGGGGGGGGGGGTGAATCTTTCGGTGATCCGGGAAAAATAAATAAAATCCACCTTGATGTTATTCTTTGATCATAGTGTTCCTCAGGGTAGAAATTATATTGGAAAACATAATATTATATTATTCCAGGCTGGTAATCCCTCGCCTCCGTGTGTCTGTACTTGGTGTTTGTTCTCTTGTGTTTGAATAAATGTTTGTGATTTGAATTTTTTATAGTGAGCGAAACTGATAAAGAATGTACGATGAGAGAGAAAAGTTTGAGGTGAATAATAACAACAACCTCATGAGCGAAAGTTTACGATACATGTAAAAGACAAACGAAAAAAAAATGCATTATGGGGAAGTATCGTTGGCTGATGTACAAAGTTTTCATCACTATACTGTACAACCGGCCTTACGAGTATCCAAGAATAGCATGTTTATCATCCCACTCGCCCACAAGCACCGCCACGTCAGTCCAAATCGGTGTAAATCCACAGCCTAGTGACTCCTGCTCGACTCCCGTGAAGTTTCCCAGGAGACCGTAGGACGTGGAGGAGACCAGCAGAGAAACGAAGGAGATTGTTTTTGCTGTCTGGTCCATTTTATTACCAACTGGAGGGCGGCAGCAAACGCCTTGGCACCATCCTAAAGAACTGGCTGTCAAATCCCTCCAGACTTTTACATTCCCCATATTTTCTCCCTCTCGATTTACAAACACAAATGTAAACAAACAAACTCCATTTTTTTGTTAACCTGAGGCGTCTACGACCGTCCCGCCGGCCGTAACTCACGAAGCACCTTGTGGCTATCAACTCTGGTCTGCCCAACGAGTCGTACAAGACCTTTTATCGGATCAGAGTGGCGGATGCCTGCTAAGAAGATCCTACCGCTAGGATCTTCCCTGAGGATCAACGAGAAGACAAAAACTAAGGCTCAATCCCTTCTCTGAGATGTTAAGGTTAGGGGAGGGGGTGAGGAGGGAGGAGGATGGTGGTGGGAGGGAGGGAAGGAAGGAGGGCGAGGAAGGCTGGGAGGGGGAAGGAGAACGAGACTGATGGGGAGAGGGAGAAGGATCTGGTGGGAGGAAGATGTAGGAGGAGGAGGAAGGCTTGAAGGAGGAAGGAGAACGAGACTGATGGGGAGAGGGAGAAGGATCTGGTGGGAGGAAGATGTAGGAGGAGGAGGAACGAGGAGGAAGGCTCAGTGTAGATCTCCGGTAAAACAGAGTTGGGTGACTGGCTCCTTCACGGCACCAAGTTCACAACACTAGACTATACACTACCCATATTATAGTCAAGATGATACAAAGTTCCCCAATCTGGCCTATTTTTTGTGTGTTCTTAAAATATTACAAAGTATATCTTTATCTCTAACACGGTAGCAGTATATCTGTATTTTCCTTAACACAGCAGCAGTATACCCGTAACCCCCAACACAGCACCATTAATCTCTGTCTCTCCATAACACAGCACTACCATCTCTCATTATCTATATCCCTCCCGTAACACAACACCACCATCTCTCATTATCTATCTCCCATAACACAACACCACCATCTCTCACTATCTTTCCCCCGTAACACAAGTCTCCATCACCACACTGCCGCCACCGCTCCACCTGGCGGATGTGGTCGTGTCGTGTCGATAAAGAGGGAGAAGCGCCTCATACAAGCGTCCGTAAATGGCCAGCAGATCATAAAGTCACTCACGACGATACAAAGTGGTCCCATTGGTGCTGTTATCCACCTCTTACTAATGTTACGATACTGTTCCTCTGGGTGGGTGGGTGGGTGGGTGGGTGGGTGGGTAGGTAGGGGGGTAGGTGGGTGTTAAGACTACATTTCTTCCACACACACAAAAAAAAAACATCTATATGACTCAAGATGTTTATAGGTATTTAGATAAAGTTTGTTATTATCAGCAGAAAGAGACTATTGGGTGTTTTTGTTTTGTTCATTATTGTTATTTTCACAGAGGGAGGAGAAACTATACCCCCCCCCTCCCTTCCCTCCTTCCCCTCCCCCTCCTGGATCCGTATTGCAATCACAGGGACATCATAAAACGACTCGGGTGTATGTATGTTAGTGTTGACGGCCCCCGGAGGACACATTAACGGGTGTTGTTGAACCGTGGGTAGGAGAGGAAGAGTGGGGGAGGGGGAGGTGAGATCATAGGAAGTGGTGATGTGTCTGTCTGTTTGTTGTGGAGGTACTGAATCCCTCATCGTGGTGTGCATGTGAGAGAGAGAGAGAGAGAGAGAGAGAGAGTTAAAAATACAAAACACACACACACACACACACACACACACACACACACACACACACACACACACACACACACACACACACACACACACACATACACACACACACACACACACACACACACACACACGAGACAGACCTCTTTTAAAACACGTAACCTAATGATAAGTTTCTTGGGGGACTCGGCTCACTAAGGTCACTATTTATCTTCCTTCATTAAGGTCGCGAAAATTGTCCATGGAGACGCTAATTGGTATTCAGTCCAGGTCTTGTGTCTTCTAATGAGAGGAGAATCCTGTTATCACGGTCAACATGCCTCCCTCATAGCCACTCACGATATCCCTCTGGTTTCACCTCCGTTATCGTGAGGCTATTTAGGATGATATTCGTTATCGTGAAGCCATTAAGGGTGATGTTGGTTAATATTTATAAGTTGCCAACATATACTTATATATTGAGTCTTTTACATTGTAGGGAGAAAGAGAAAAAATTATGAATTAATTTTTCTACAGCGTTTTC
Source organism: Homarus americanus (assembly GCF_018991925.1). Classification (NCBI taxonomy): domain Eukaryota; kingdom Metazoa; phylum Arthropoda; class Malacostraca; order Decapoda; family Nephropidae; genus Homarus; species Homarus americanus. The sequence continues at coordinate 669,251 of NW_024726344.1, forward strand.
GTCGGAAATTTATATTTTTCGAGTATTTTAACCGATTAAATTACCAACAATGTTATTTGTTCAGAGTGAGCAGGGCTTTGAAACAGAGAATAAAATACTGCAATAACCATTCAACAAGTTTTGACAACCTTATTTAACCTTTCCTAACCGTTAAAAATCCTAAAACTATAACAAGTTTACCTTATTGATATTTGGTATTTAGTATGTGATTGTGTTGTTTTCGGTGTTCAGATGAGGAGGGATCCACAAACTCAAAAGTGATTCTTAACATTTTAACAAGTTACAAAAGGTTAAGCTAGCAAGTCTACGGACTTGGCGCACCCTCATTCAACTACTACAGGTAAGGTTTTCATTTTTTTTTTACCCCACATTTTCCCTTTACTTCAAAGGTTAATATTCGTTATCATGAGGTCAGTTCGGGCGTTAATTATTATCGTTATCATGAGGACTTTTATTTTCGCTGTCATGTGACCATTTAGGGTAATAATCGATGTCAAATCTGTTTACACAAAGAGGATAATCGTAAAATTAGGAACCCCAGCTTATTGCACGCTGTATGGCGGGGGTTAGTTTCGGTTAGATTTAGGTTAGGTTAGGTTAGGTTAGATTGGGATTAGATTAGGTTTAGTTAGGTAAGGTTTGGTAAGGTTTGGTTAGGTTTGGTTTGGTTAGGTTTGGTTAGGTTTGGTTTGGTTAGGTTTGGTTAGGTTTGGTTAGGTTTGGTTAGGTAGATAGTAGAATGTTTAATCATCACGTGAACTAAGCCGGGGTTCCTAATTTTCACGAGAACATAGAAATATAGCAGAAGAGCATTTCAAGAAGAGGGTCACCCAAATTAACATGATCTCACCCAAGTCCTTTTCATACATACATACATACATACTGTACATACATACATACATACATACTGTACATACATACATACATACATTCATTTCGAGAAAGGAATCACGGAAAACAGAATAAAATAGTAAAACATGATGAAACAGTTAAATATTCTCTATGAATATTTCAGACAACATCGTTCATCACCAGAATTGTTCATAGATAAAAAGTGAACACATAATAACAACAACAACACAAAACTGAACAAACTTACCTTTATAACAAGAGTTTTAAATGAGAACACGATTATATATGTATGAGAACCACTTTGTTTTGTCCAAGCTAAGTTAATACCTGGAAACAACCATAACAGAAACACGTTAGATTTATACATTGTTTTACATATATTAATACTCACTGGATCTGAATATTGTAATAATCCTTTGAATGTTGTTGCTGTTGCTGTTGTTGTTGTTGTTGTTGTTGTTGTTGTTGCTGCTGTTGCTGTTGTTGTTGTTGTTGTTGTTGTTGTTGTTGTTGCTGTTGCTGTTGCTGTTGTTGTTGTTGTTGTTGTTGTTGTTGTTGTTGTTGCTGTTGTTGTTGTTGTTGTTGTTGTAGGTTCAGTTGACACAGTACAGAGATATGACAACAATGACCAGATCTTTTTGAAACATGGGCCACGTAAACTGACATGAGACTAACCAATCATAATGGATGTTTTTTTTACGGTGAAGTTAATGTCATTGGTTATACAGTACATACACCAAGCGTACTCCCTACTTAAAGTAACAAATATTAAGGTAACATATAAGAGACTGAAACTAACGCTTGAGTAGCCAATCAGAACTCACCATTTTAACGGAACAGTATTTTATTGGCCTTTGACTAATTCGATGATGGTTGACTTTGGCATTATGATGTCATTACTGCTCTTCAACAGGTCAGGTCGTTAAGATTTAAATATTATAAGAGCTAGAAATCTCTTCAGTGATTAAATGAGACAAGAAACAAAGGCATATAATCGTATATAATTATGACGATTATATTTTTTTTAGTGTTTATTTCTGGGTTTTTATTTGTATAGTCTTAAGTTAAATTATCAGCAGTTGTGAGTATAGTTGACTCATTATCTGAAAATCTTGGAGAATGTTTCCTTTTTTTCCAGAATGTTCTCTTTTTAGTGAATGTTTGGGTTTATAAAGTGGAGAGGAAGAAATTATGACACCCAGAGAGATGTACAGTACAGTATCTCTTAATGATGATGGCTACTAACCCGGAACACACTATTAAACACCTTAGCTGTTGAGGCTCAGTATGACACTGTAACATTAACAACGATATGACAACGATACTTATTGAGTTATTGGCTGAAGAACCCACACATATACCTGTACAGCCTCTGTTTATATATGACCTGTGTGTTGGAAGTGGTTCTTTGAAGATAAACCTCGCTACAGTTGTCAAAAGAATACTAAAAATGAACTAATGCTTTGACACAGACGTCTTCTTCTGACATCACACAGGTTAACACATCTTACCTCTGTTTACTTAAAGACGCAGACTCCTTGACACAAATCAGGAGGAGAGAGACACAAGAGAACCAGAGATTACCCGAGAGAAACCCGGCACCAGGTGTGTCGTTACACTGTTCAGGGAGGGATGACCCGCTAATGAGAGCTTACCTGTACCTCACTTGCAAGTTACTGTGAGTTTGGGGGTACTTCAGTTCTTCATAAATGATACGACATTACTTTTCGGTACTTATACGTATACAGTACAGGTTGTCATTGAACTAGTGTGTCTGAAGGCTCCAAAAATCAATATCATTACATCTCTGAAGCTTTAAGTAATAGCAGTAGAGGCATTAAAGTATAAAACGAATTATTATTATTATTATTATTATTATTATTATTATTATTATTATTATTATTATTATTATTATTATTATTATTATTATTATTATTATTATTATTATTATTATTATTATTATTATTATTAACACAGGCACTTACCATGCTATATACATTCGACACCATTAGGGTAATCTGTCGAGGATTTGCGAGACGTAACAGGATGTGTCTGGTGGAGGGAGGCATCACCAGCCGCGGATGGACGTGTGGCTGTCAGCTGATACCCCGTCTTAATCTATCATGGTGATGGACGGGGAGCGTGTTGTGTTGCTGTGATTCTAACCTTTCTTAGCATCCTCCTGTAACTCCTTGCTGTAATTCTAACCCTCGCTGTGCTTGTTTTAAATTCAGGAGGTTCAATTGCCAGGGTCATTAAGCACCGGGCACAGGTCTTGATTATCTTGTAATGTATAACTTACAAGAGTTTAGACCTGCACTAAGTCAAGTTCCTATCGCCTTGGAAACAGATTCTCATTCAAGAGTTTTTATTGATTTCTGTAACATTATCATCAGTCATCCCTAAAACAAACACACACACACACACACACACACACACACACACACACACACACACACACACAAGAGGTACGTACCTCTGCTGGACGCTCCTGGCCTGGCAGACTCTGGTGTATGAATATGCAGAAATATGCAGCACCTAAATTGTCTGGTGGTATATTCTGATGGTTGGCCTCTTATCTGAGGTGTGTGTGTGTGTGTGTGTGTGTGTGTGTGTGTGTGTGACAGAGAGAGAGAGAGAGAAAGGTGCTTATCATATTTTTTTGGCACTTATGAAATATGGCTTCTCTAAATTCATGCCATAAATTTGAAAAGTAATAGTCTGCCAGTCATCGGAACAGGCCATTAAAATTGAAGAAAAAATACTGTGTTGTTCTTGTATATAGAACAGCGGCCATCTTGTATTTTTGAGCAGTGAGAGAGCATCAGTGTTGTATGACTAGTAATCTTCCAGACAGATATTGGTTACTTTGTCAGCCGAAATATTAAGGAATTTACTTAATACTTGTAACTTACATGATTACTCCAATGAAAAATTACTCTTCTAATGATGACAAAAGCAAACAAGGAAATAAGAAAATAAGTAAACAAGAAACAATCAGTTAAAACAATACATTTTCAAGGTTAAACTAATGATAAATCTTTTCAAAATTTATGTGAAATGATAAGTAATGTGAAGTGTCTGACGTAGCCGGGTAGCTGATGACGTCACAGGAGGTATTAGTGACTACATGACGCTCATAAATTTCACTTCAAGTATAAGTGAGAGAGTGAGTCATCCCCCCCCCCCTCCCTCTCCCCCTGAAAATAATATTAATAAAAAAAATAAATAAAAAAAATAAGTATGAAATTTTAGATAATATTTATGACAAAGTCTCTGATGACGTCATGTTATTATCTTGTGTTCTTTATCCTTTTTATGGCAAAGATCAACAATAACACTGAAAAATACAGTCGATCTGAGGCTGACCTTTACTTGTGTGTGTGTGCAACCACCATCATGCGGCTGGTGGCTAATGCTGTTGGATAATGTTTTTTTTTTATTATTATTATTTTTTTTTTGGCGTAAGTATGTACAAACGACATGACACACCGCTCTGTTATCGTCTGTTACGTGAGGGGGGGGGAGGGGGGTTGAACAAATCTGAATTTTTATTTATTTTGTAAATTATATGTGTATTAACCTTTTGTTTTTTGTTTTTATATTTTACGTCACCTAGACAATAAAAAAATACTAAGATATTATTTCTATTCCCACCAGGTGTATTGTCAGGTGTGTAATGTTAATAATGTTAGGATGAAATAAGTGAAATACGTTAGTTAAAATGTATGATAATGTATATTGTATGGATCTGTGTATAGGGACTTTAGGAAAGATTTTATGATGTTTTAACAAGAACTTTAATTTCGAGTATATTTTTGTTGATTTTTCATTTTTTTAATTAAGCAGAAAACAACACAATGAACTGAAGTTATTGGTCTTACAAGCACTGGTCGAGAAATACGTGAACCTCGCCTCTGGTTCAAGCACTGGTCGAGAAATAAGTGAACCTCGCCTCTGGTTCAAGCACTGGTCGAGAAATACGTGAACCTCGCCTCTGGTTCAAGCACTGGTCGAGAAATACGTGAACCTCGCCTCTGGGTTCAAGCACTAGTCGAGAAATAAGTGAACTTCGCCTCTGGTTCAAGCACTGGGTCGAGAAATAAGTGAACCTCGCCTCTGGGTTCAAGCACTGGTCGTGAAATAAGTGAACCTCGCCTCTGGGTTCAAGCACTAGTCGAGAAATAAGTGAACCTCGCCTCTGGGTTCAAGCACTGGTCGTGAAATAAGTGAACCTCGCCTCTTCCTCGCAATTAACCGAATAGATCCGCCGACTTTACCCGATGTGGAAGTTCTATTATGGAGGAATTTAAGCGATTTTCTCTCCACCCCAGAAGTGGTTGTTGTGTACGTGGCGCCGTGGTCGTGTACGTGTGTGCGTGTCCGTGGCGCCACACACACACACACACACACACACACACACCCAACTCATAACAAATTACTAAAGTGTATCAGACTCAAAGACACACCTGTTCATTACTCAAGGCTTACCTGTACTGTATATTATGTTGTTGTGTGTTTATAATTTGAAGACTTCTCTGTATGTCTGTTTATATCTCTCGCTCTTTTTGTTGGCTTCTATATCTCTCTCTGTTCGGTTTTCTCTTAGTGATTCTCTCTCTCTCTCTCTCTCTCTCTCTCTCTCTCTCTCTCTCTCTCTCTCTCTCTCTCTCTCTCTCTCTCTCTCTCAGTATATACATGGGCTCCATTACCCCTGGCGATCAATAAGTCATTATCGGGCTGAGAGTTTGGGTGATGAGCTACCGACAGACTAACCTACCGATAACGTACCGATAACGTACCGGTAACCCACGTAGGTGTTTTTCGTCTTGTTGTGATTCCCCACTCCTAGCTATCCGGTCCAGTTATGATCCTCTAGTTCAGGGTCACCAAACTTTTTCACAGTGGGCCGGATAACTGAAAGAATGACGAGCGCGGGCCGCATAATCATTCTGTTCAATACTTGCAAGCCAGAACGAAAGCTCTGGTAACGTCAGAGCGTAGGCGGGTTACCACGAGCCGGGGAAGGACTTGGGATCCGGCCCGCGGGCCGTAGTTTGGTGACCCTCTAGTTATACGGACCAGTTACAACTCCTACTCTAACACACCAGTTGAGCAACTTCCTAATCCCACTCATTGAGACAGAGCTTGTCATAATCCCCACTCCACCCACTCACTAACACGGACGCAATATCACTCCTACTGAGGGACAGACTGTGCATCATCCCTCTCCACACTCACCCCCTCCTCCCACTCAATGAGACAGACTGTATATTGTTCCCACTCGACCCCACTCACCCAGACAGAACCAGTATCACTCCCACTCAGCTGTAAATCATTCAATAAAAGTCTCATGGAAGGTATTATTATATCTTGGGCCGCAGCTCAATAAGATTTTCCCCTCCGTCTCTTTTTGGCTGGCTGGAGGGAAAGATATATGTGTGTTGCATGAGAGTAGGGGAGGGGTTGAGAGTGGGGGGGCTGGTGGGGGGGGGAGGTGGGAGTGAAAATACTGTATATTGCCTGTATCCCTATATTATTATTTTTTTATTTTTTTTATTTTTTTTTTTTAGTTTCCTTCCTTCAATTTGGTGTTACGCTTCTCCTACTTATTTATTATTATTATTATTATTATTATTATTATTATTATTATTATTATTATTATTATTATTATTATTATTATTATTATTATTATTATTATTATTATTATTATTATTGTATTATTATTATTATTATTATTATTACATTATTATTATTATTATTATTATTATTATTATTATTATGTATTATTATTATTATTATTATTATTATTATTATTATTATTATTATTATTATTATTATTATTATTACTCCTGTATAATTTTCAAAACATTTTCTTCATGTATGATCGTATCTGTCATTCTTATATAACAACAAATACTTTTTTAAAAATTTGCTGAATTATCTTTTAAAAATCTTATCTTTATATTGCGGAAAATTCTCTTTCATCCATTGGTGATATGTATAATTTTTTTTTTAAGCTTTTGGTCAGAAGAGATCAAAGAATCAGAATTTATTCGTGGGTGACAGTGGTACCTGGAATCGAATCCTATCACTCAAAGGATTCAGTACCACCAGAGAGATTCCTGATCAGAGTAAAATTGAATTATGATAAAAAATTATTAATTTTTAGTATCCCCACATCGCTTCTACATCCCAGACAAACGTCCCAGTGAAGGAGACCTTAATCATAGGGCGATAAAAATTGTATTAAAAGCGAAAGATATTAAACATTTATTTTTATCTTAGAACAACCGTGATTTATTATCTTACGTAATTAAAAACGACAAGAAGCTTTTTTTTAACTATATAAAGAGTATTTTCTTTTTACTATAGTAATCAATGTTTTATATTTTGACATTTTGAAGTCTCGAACATTTTAGACAGATGAAGTACCACCGTCTCTCAAGTGCCTACAGACAGTCTCTAACATGTCTCTCTCACACCCTCACTCGACATACTCTCACACAACCCCTCTCAAGTATATAATATTTCACGACCAGATGCCTTGACGTAAATATCAACAGCTCAACGCGGCAGAAAATAAGAGACGCCTCGTAAATGTCAACACGTCGAGGAAGAGAGACAGGAGGAGTTAATTTTCCTGTGATGGAGAGAAGTAGTAGTGAAGTGAGGCAAAATGTTGAGGATCACACACACACACACACACACACATACTACTACTACTACTACTACTACTACTACTACTTTTTTTTTTTTTTTTTAAACGTGGCCTCCCCCCCCAATAGCCACACCTTCGCCACCATTTAATTTCCTTAATATTAAATATCCTATTACATAAGTAGCTATCCTATCTGTGTTAAATTAGTTGAGCCGCAGATCTATGCGGCATTTAGTGACTGTAGCCTCATAGTCAATATCTGCAACAGTTGTCGGAGTTGGGGCAGAAGCTCTCGTTCCCCTGAGGCAGAGCAAAGCCGACCGAAGGAGAGAGAAAGACAGTTGATATCTCATCCAGGCTGTAACATAACTTCTGGGCTGCTGCTTCTGTTCGGAGATCACCTCCGCGAGTCTGGCGTAGAAACATCTTGCACTTGGTCCCATCCCATCAGAGTAGTGAACACTACTACTACTACTACTACTACTACTACTACTACTACTACTTTATTGTCACTCCGAATCGATTATGACGATCATCCAGGTATGATACAATGATATGAGTGATTGAGGATGTCACCTTAGTTGTTGAGCTCTGAAGTGACTCGAGAGGGCGATAGGGAACCGGCAGGGCCGTCCACTGATGCTGTACGTGTGGAGGGCTACATCTAATGCGGGAGGGGCGGCGGCAGCATCATTCCGGCGCTGGCGCTTGTCTGCCTCGGTATGCAGTCGGGCTAACTCGAAAGTATTGACACCTTCTCGTGTGGTGCTCCTCCAAGCGTTACGGTGTGGAATGATCGTCTCCCAGGTGAGGGGGTCGATTTGGCAATTTTTTCAGGTTTGTCTTAAGACTATCCTTATACCATTTCAGTTGCCCACCAGCATTACGCTTACTATTCGTTAGGTGACTGTAAAGTAGCTGCTTTGGCAGTCTACTGTCGTCCATGTGGGTAACTTGGCCAGTCCAACGTAGTTGTTCATGGATAATGGTAGCCTCGATGCTCCTACAGTTGGTGTCAGCGAGAATACTGGCACTTGTTCTCTTGTCTTCCCAGTGAACTCGGAGGATGGAACGTAGACTACGTTGGCGAAAGTTTTCAAGTGCCTTGAGGTGCCACCTGTATGTGACCCATGTCTCGCTGCCATATAGCAGGGTGAGGAGGACCACTGCTCGATATACGTGCAACGTTGCAGATAATTTCAGCTACCTACAGCAGAAGACACGGGAACGGAGTCTGCCAAAGGCTTGAGAAGCACATCTGATCCGCTGTTGAATCTCTTCATCGATGTCCGCAGTATACACACACACACACACACACACACACACACACACACACACACACACACACACACACACACAGCGGTAACAAATTAGAGGAAGGTGATCAGTTCCTTATTGTGAGTTACATATATGTGAACCACAGTTAAGCCTCGGGAATAATATTCACCGTACTCATATTGATCCTTCTGACGCCTGTTGACACCTGCGCCTGTTGGAATGTGCTGACGCCTATAAACATGTACTGACTTCTGCTAACAACAGGTACCAGCATCACACGGCCCAGGTACTACACTACATATGCTGACACCTATAAACATGCTGACTTCTGCTGACAACAGGTATCAGCATCACATGACCCAGAACGTGTCCTAACTGTTCGCTGTTGGACTGACAATAACACACACACTTCATGTTATTCAATTACCTGGCTGTGCTTATCGAGTGCCTCTCAAACCACTCGACCAAGTCAATAGTTCAGATATTTTACAATTTCTGTTTTAACTTTATTTTTAAATAAACTGATTTAGTATGAATTTCGTAATAAGTTCCCCTGAAATGTTTTATGTTTTAAAAGGAAAACACTGTGGACGTAGATTCGAATATACAACTCAACTCGTAAATCCGTATTTTTCAGGTGTTTACCAGGGATTAATTCAGTGTAAACCTCAAAAAAAGAAAATGGTGAAAAATTATGTTTCTACTTTTAACCAACTATGACAGGCGACAATGCCCCCCCCCCCTCCCCGAGCGTTACATTCCGTGTTGTGTTAATATCACTAAAATATTTTTATCGTGGGTTATGTAAAGCCGTGCGGCCCCGCCCACCTGTGTGTTTACACCTGCCACCACTTAATTACGCGCTCGACGGACTGTGTTGAAAAGATTAATTAAATAGTTGTACCAGACACAAGCAGAACTCGACCTGGTTTAGAGATGAACTGTTTTTACGTAATTAGCTGAGGTGTTGAATGTCACGGCGGTGAATTGAGTTTAATTACTGTTTTACATGGAATGAATTAACCTACAGATTTTAAAACATATGTATATAAATATTCACAATGTATTTTTTTTCTTCTGTGGACGAATCACACTCCATCATAATGACACACGCATGAGAGCATTTACTAATAACCACTCAGGACAGCCAATCACCATCCAATATCCTACCACCTGTTCCCGCACTCAAACTGATTATTATTTACGAGGCAACATATTACCCACAACAGTCATTTACAGTCTTAGATCGAGATGAGACTGAAATAGAATTCTCGTCCTCCTTTCTCTCTCTCCTTCACAACCAGTCGCCCTCCCCCCTCTCCCTCATAACCAGTCGCCCTCCCCTCTCCCCTCACAACAACCAGTTGCCCTCCTCTCTCTCCCCTCACAACCAGTTACCCTCCTCTCTCCCCTCACAACCAGTCGCCCTCCCCCTCTCCCTCACAACCACTCGCCCTCCTCTCTCTCCCACACAGTCACTTGCCCTCTCCCTCTCCACAACAACTCGTCCGACTCTCCCCTCTCACAATCCTCGCCCCCCTCCCCCCCCTAACAACCACTCGCCATCCTCACTCTCCCGCCTCCATCACAACCACTTGCTCGCCTCCTTCCCAACCACACGCCATCCCTCCCTCCTTCACAACCACTCGCAATCCTCTCTCTCCCTCACAACCACTCGCCCACGCTAAAGACGATCACAAAGAGAACCCGAATCCAGAATTAACCGAAGACGGTACAAAATAGTTATACCCAGCGACAGGTCCAGTGAGCCTCTTGCCTATCAGGAGTACGAGTGTAAACAAACACGTCAATCCTTGAGGCTCTATACTCTCATGTTTATTCAAATGAGTGTCCACGTTAGTATGAGCCTACAGAAAATTACGGGAGTTTGTGTTTGTACACCATACTGTGTGGAGGCAATTCTTTTTATCTCCTACCGTTTTGAGTCTGTTGTTATATGGTTGTTGTTTTTTTTTTATACTGCGATATAAAACCGAGGAAGGATAGTTACCAATATATATTTTTTTCGGTTCCGTTTTCTATGTATCGGCCGCACGACGTTCATTATGTACAGTCGCGGACAAAAGTTGGCAGACATCGACCTGGAGTTGTATGGATATTACAGCATTGAACTTTTTGTGCCTGAAGTTTCATAAACAAGTTGTTTTGTTTACCAACAGATGGAGCTTTCTCTGAGTAGTTCTTGGTGTGTGTGTGTGTGTGTGAACGCGGACACAACGCATTGGAGGCTGGAGGCTGAACAGGAAAACCATTTTAACCTGATAATCAACACCAACGACCAATACCTTTCTTGTGTACACCCGACCAACATTCTGTATATCCGACCAACACCCTATACACCTGACCAACACCCTGCAGACCTAACCCACACCTTTTATACACCCAATACACCCGGGTTTAGAACAATGATCTTCCAACAGACAGTGTACAGCCAGGCTTCTTTTCACACCCTCCCTCACCACCACGCAGGCGATGTCAGTGGAGGCGAGCAAAAGAATTCTTCCAATTTTTCTTCAGTGGGGGAAAAATGGCCCGGTTTCCCCTTTAGGCCGTTGGGGTGTATACAGTATATTGTGTAAGAGAAGTGATATCTATAGTAGTGGTTACCTCGCCTGCCTTCATGTATGCTGTACGTGGTGGGTGGGGGGTGTATTTTGGTGTATATTCATCGTTACACATGCTGTATACACCACAAGGGCAATCTTTTGTGTAATGGTTAGCATGCTCGTCTCGTAAGCGAATAGTCCCGGGTTCGATTCCCGGGTAGGTGAAACTATGGCCAAGTTTCTTTAAGCCATTTTCCTCTGTCTTCCCAGCAGTAATTCGGGACCTGGATGTTAATCGATATGTGGATCGTGTTCCGGGGTAATGGTTAGCCAGTGCAGTTGGCAAGTTCCTCGGACTTCTCGGACTACTTTAGACACTGGGTCTTGCACCTCATAAACTTGGGGTGTGGTTGTTGAGTTGGCGACAGCATTTACACCTTAAACAAATTCGTGCCTAGGTGGCCCTTAGGCCGGCCATCCTTGTTACACAAGAGACAACCATTATACACTACAGGATTCCTGCCCAAAAGTTGCTGACGGGATCGCTTTCCTTCGCCGGATTTTATCGTAATCCACAAGTGTAAGAAGTTGCCGATATTAACTCCATTGAAAATTTGTGGACCAACATCGTAAAGACATGGGAACTCGTCCAGAATCTTGTAACTTGGATGTAACTTGAAAAGAAGGTGGCTGGGCACCTTATTAATTGTAAGACGCGGGACTACAAACTTTTGAATACATTTAATGCCAAATAAAATCACAAGGAATATTAATACAGTTTTAACATATAATTGGAAATGTTCAGTTTGAAATGTTTTATAGACATTCATAAATGTTATAGTTACTTAATATAGTGAATACAAATATCCCAACTACCACAGCTTGGGGAGGGAGGAGGGTGAGGTGAATGTAGTAATTTGTCTTTAGTTTTACAGGGAGGAGGATAGTGAGTGTTGAGGTGTTGTGTCTCTCTCACCAGCCTCAATCTCTCACTTAATCTCTCTCTCTCTCACCCCTTTCACCTCCCTAACCTTTCCAATCTCTCTCTCTCAATCCCTGTCAGCTCCCTGATCTCTCTCTCTCTCTCTCTCTCTCTCTCTCTCTCTCTCTCTCTCTCTCTCTCTTCTCTCTTCTCTCTTCTTTCCCTCACCCTTCTGACCCCTCTGTTATATGTCTCACCTACCCTAACCTTCCCCATCTCTCTCTCTCACCCGTATCTCGTCTCTCTCACCTCCCTCACCTCCCTCACCCCCTCTCGTCTCCCACACCATCCTTACCCTCCCTCCTGAAGACAGCTAAATATCTAAAGTCTATAATTAGGTCATAGTCACTCCGTCAAGGCCTCCCGTCCGAGTAACTAAAGGGGAGATGAACGAGTAATGAAATTGTTCATCTCCGGCAGACAACGAGTAAGTGGATGTCATTAATCGTCTCGCTTCTCCTGCTCCTCCTCCGGTAGTAGTAGTAGAGAGAGAGAGAGAGAGAGAGAGAGAGAGAGTAATGAAGGGAGTCAAGGGAGCGGTTGTCGGCGTCCCTGAAGGCAGTTATAGACGTCTTAAAGTGTGGAGCGGGACGGAGGGAAGAGAACATGGATAACCATTTAGCGAGAGGAGACTTACTGCGCTAATGTTGAGGCAGCGGCTGGTGGTGGTAGGCGAGGTACTGTGTCGTCTCGGCCACCAGGGAGGTTGAGGTAGCTGGTCAGGTTAATAGTGTAGAGGATGTTAGTGATATAGGCGACCATTTCTATAGAGGACAAACTGTAAGAAAATTATATGTTGTTCTATAGCCTGAAGAAGAAAAAAGTAAAATACAGACAGACATGATAGGTTAGGTTAGGTTAGGTTAGGTTAGGTTAGGTTAGGTTAGGTTAGGTGAGGTGATGTTGGGTTACGTTAGATTAAGTTAGTTTAGAGTTAGGTTAGGTCAAATTATATTTTATTTATTTTTTAGATTATAAAGCAATTAAGTTTTAATCATATAAATAATTGATATTTACTGCAAAAGCACAAAAACAAATTATCAATTAATGAATAGAAAAATATGCGATATTTTTCATCACAATTTCCGTAATCTGTATCAGAAAGTTGGGTAAAAATTGAAACTAAATTTCATGAGGCGAGCTAAAAATATTTTATAATCTACTTGTTTTGTGATATATACGTCTGTGTGTGTTTGTTTTTGTGTGTGTGTATGTTTACGTACGTATGTGTGTGTGTATGTATGTATGTATATATAAATGAAAAATTTACACACACACACACACACACACACACACACACTTCCTCTCGATAAAACACTTAACCTAAATCCCCAGAGGAAAAAAACAAACAAGTAAATATACCAACAATTAGTCACTGGACATTATAACCACACCGGAGGGGGGGGAGGGGGGGGGGACAGTTAGTGAGGAAAGACAGTCCCTAATCGTATTAACTGAAACGAAACATTTACTCTTCCTCAACATGTAATTTTATAACTTAACTTATCCCCAGCGAGAGATAATTTATGTATGTGCTGGTGTAGAGGTTCTCTGTCCAGGGAAATCATACGAGACATTTACCTTAGGGGGAGAACTGGAAAACTTGTTAACGGGTGATGAAGGATACGAGAAAAGTCTTGTCTAATTCGATATTCAGTTCTGAGTGAAATTGAAGGCACAGCAAAACGACATAGCTATTCCATTAATATTATTCACTTGATTGTAATAATATGAATATTTATATGAATCTCTTAAACAAAATAAATGTTGGAAAGTTTTAATGATAATGAGTAGTGTATATTAATGTTCAGTGATTATTATGACGTATTGGCATTTCCTGATTGGACGCTCTGATTGTTGGACGACCAATGACAAGCCGGCGGCGTCAGGAAGCTCTGGTATTGGTGAATCGTTGTGTACCTTTTACTAAATACAGGTGAAATTTCCGTCAGATGGCCGTAAGTGCATGCCCTAGAACTGTATGCGTCACACGAATATATCCCGGATGTTGGTGTATAGAACAGTGTTGTGTGTGGCAGGTCTCAAGGTAAGGATTTTGGCGCAGGAGACTTGGAGCATAAAGTGGTGAGCCGTCAAGTTAGCGAGTCAAGATTGTTGGTGATGTCTTGATGGAGGGAGAGAGTGGTGGAGTGGGCGTCTCCCGCTACCCGTTAAAGCTCTTGTGTTTGAGGAAATTGACGGAGGAGATTGTTAATATTTTGTGTTGAGATGTTTGTTTTCTCCTAAGTAACCAATCATCGACCACTTTTACATTCATTCATAATTTTTACTACGTACTATAGTAAACAAACGGCCTTGAGTTGCCAGCTGTCTCCAGCAGTGTTCGAAGAATCTTGAACGAGACTGAACATACATACAGACATACACACAAACATAAACATTTACAGATATAGGCAAACAGACAAATACACACACACACACACCACGATATTCTTCCGGCCACCTCAAAACATACAGAAACACACATACACACACACACACTTAGCCAAGGAAGCACCACACGTTCTATGATGCCTGGAGGCGGGGGTAGGGGGCAGAACCGTGCACACACTATGTCTGGCTTTAAGCAACAGACCAGAACCTGAATGTGACCCTGAAGATGTCAGCTGAGAGTCTTGAGGCACTGGGGTGGGTGAAGGGGGTCTGGGGTAGGTGGATGAGGGGGTCTGGGACTGGGGTGAAGGGGGTCTGGGGTGGGTGGATGAGGGGGGGACTGGGGGGTGAGGGGTCTGGGGTGGGTGGATGAGGGGTGGTCTGGGGCCTGGGGGGGGGGGTGAAGGGTGCCTGGGGATGAGGGAAGGATAGGGGGTTAGTGGGATATGGGAGGAGGTAGAAAGCTGGGGGAGGTGAGTGAGTTCTGGGGTCGAGTGGGTGAGGGCAGTGGAGGTGAGGGGTGGAGAGGTGTGGGATGGGGAGTGAGGGGCAGGGAGTGAAGGGGTGAAGGGGAGTGTCTGGAGCGTCACCCTAGCTCTCCTACACTGTCGTCGGGAGGGTTTAGAGTCAGCTAGCCGTCACACAACTTAGGTCAGGTCCGGTTATAAACGTCGACTGGTCGCGGCTGTGAGCACACTTTTACAAGGCATCCTAATGAACTCTTACACAAGCTGGAATTAGTAAGTTTTGTAGGAAAAACTAATTAGAAAAATTCTTTGTAAAAACTATTAAAAGAATTTTTGGGAGTTGATGAGGTTTTCTGAAAACAATGAAATGAAAATGTCAACACGGGGAAAAACCCGATATTAGATTACTCGTAATAGACAAGAATCTTTGTATATATATATATATATATATATTATATATATATATATATATATATATATATATATATATATATATATATATATATATATATATATATTATCTTGATAAAATCACAGGGAGAAACAGCAGGCACCTTAGCTTTCGTCTTCAAGACATCTTCAGTTTGCCTCTGAGAGATGTGAATGAAAAGCAACAATATTTTTCATATCTACATGTATATATATATATATATATATATATATATATATATATATATATATATATATATATATATATATATATATATATATATATATATATCAAAACGGCATCTCCTACAGTTTTACATACATATCCTGCCACAGTGGTGCCAAGTCTTGACACACACATCCCCGGGACGGCGGTGGACAAGAGGACACAAGACTCCCATCTTTGTTTTACGACTGCCCTAAGACGTCCCGGAGTCTGTACGGCGGCAGTTATACAATTACTCCAGACAGAATGACCGTCATTCCCCAGTTGAATCTTCCTTATCCCTTGTAATGGCCACTTATCATCTTACAGCGGTCGTAACCTTATGTTAGTGTCCATTGTGTGTGTGTGTCCAGCGGGTGGCAGTTCACCGACTTAAAACTCTACCAGTAGTCGAGAGTAAAGTTATAAATTCAGTAATACATTGATGCTCGACGCAACACTCTTCCTCTAAGAGTGAGTCAGGCGGCTGCAGTGTTGTGGTGCTCCTTCACCCTCTACAGATCCTCTCGTGCAAGTCATCATTGTATATAAGGAAAACAATTGTATTTTTTTGTGTTTTTTTATTTACATCTGGTGTGCTGCGTCCCAAGTGAATCCTCAATAATTCAGATTCGGGGCTGCCTTAAAGTGGCACTCCTGGGCACTATGACCGTACACACACACACACACACACACACACACACACACACACAAACACACACACACATATCAAAACAACAATGTTTCATAACGTCATCACCTCCAGTCTGCCCCCCCCCCCCACTTCCCTTACCTCACCGTTACTTAACATTATGGGATCGGGTTATGGTTCTTTAAAACTACCATCAGGAGATAAACGAAACTTGTGGGGCTTAGCTTGGGTTAGGTCAGGTCAGGGTGATGAACTGTATATCACAAAACACTACATCCAGATCCAACTCTCATTTTTGTCTTTCATTTAATAGATAAAACTATACTAGATCAAATATTTCTCAAACTTACACTAAAATTAACATAAAAAATAGGTGATATCATTGTCTTTCTGGCTGGAACCTCGAGCTTTTGGGACTCTGACAGCTCCACACTAGTCAACACGAATGAGGAGGAGGAGGAGGAGGAGAAAGCTCATTTGGGAGTCCTGCCACCTCACACCTCATAATTCCTCATTAACATAGTCTACCTGGGTTAAGTAAGACACGTAGAGAAATTAGCATAACCTCTTTGTCTCTCTTTATATAAATTCAGTTGTATTTACTAAGGTATAATCTATTTACTGTACACAATTCCTAGTTCCACATATGACGAATGCAATTAGGCTTTTGATATCAACACGAAAACTAGCATATCTGGCCTACCGGTGTGATGGTAACCCTTTGAGGACAATGTTGTAACCCTTTGAGGACAATAGTTTAACTCCTTGAGGACGATGATTTAACCCTTTGATGGTGATGGTTTAACCCCTTTGGGGACAATAATTTTACCCTCTAATGATTATGGTTTAACTCTTTGAGGACAATAGTTTAACCCTTTGATGATATTTTAACCTTTTGAGAACGCTGTTTTAATTTTTTTGATGGCGATGGCTTAACTCGTTTCAGGACAATTTTTAACCCTTTGATGCTGAAGTTTTAACCCTTTGAGAACGCTGGTTTATTTTTTTTTATGACTATGACTTAACCCTTTGAGGAAAATCCTTTAATCTTTGATGAAGTTTTTTTTTAACCCTTTGAGGACGAAAGGTTTAACCGTCAATAGTACTCAAAGGGTAAAGACCTGTCACAAGGCTGGAGAAACAACGACTATATGGAAGAATGAGACCAAGAAGTGGGTGATAATGTGATGATTGATGTATGAGATGCAGGGGTGAAGGAGCTATAAAGGAGAGAGAGAGAGAGAGAGAGCAGGACGAAGAATTAAATGGATTGATATTTGGTGTATGAGTCAGCGGAGTGAGTGAAGGAATGACTGTTAATGAATGAGTTACTAAGTGAGTGAGTGAGTGAGTGAGTGAGTCAATGATTGTGTTACTAAGTGAGTGAGTGAATGCGTGAAAAACAAACAATATTAATACTACTAATTTTCTTCCTTAATCCGAAGACTTAAGAACTCTTCAATGTGTTTCACTATTTAACATGTGTGAGAATTCTTTATTGTCTATTTAACCTCCTTGGAAACTCACGCCGGTGGTGCAGATCTCCTCCTACAGGTGGGTATTGGCTATCAATTATGAAGTGAGCGGAAGTGTTCAGGTGTGGTGGTGGTGGTGGTGGGTGAGCCGGAGGAACTGGATTGATATTGTATGAGGACTATTGACACGGGGGCTATATTATACAGAAAGATACAGTCAGACACACAAAAACATCTCTCTCTCTCTCTCTCTCTCTCTCTCTCTCTCTCTCTCTCTCTCTCTCTCTCTCTCTCTCTCTCCCTGCCTCTCTCCAGACAAAATAAGCACATTAAACACACACACACACACACACACACACACACACACACACACACACACACACACACCTTTATAAGTACAGATACGATAAAGAGTGAAGGTAAACAATAAACACTCGCCTCATACACACGCAAACAAAAAAATACAAACATAAATGTAAACACAATAATATTTTATGGTAGAAAGTAAAATTGAAAAAAATAATATTAAATCAGTCATCAAAATATTACACAACTTTGGCATAACATCTATATTCAGGGTGATCGAAAAATCCCTGTGCACTTACACTACAGACCCAATCCAGTAAAATAGCTATATTACGGTGCATAGGGACTTTTCGATCACTTAAATTCGTCATCATTATACCTAAGAAACAGGTATAATGACTCTTCTTTACTCTAACACTCCATAAAAAAAAAACACTCAGGTGAATTAATATAAATATGCTGAGTTACCGCCGCCTCCATCTCCCCTTAGAGAATTTATTTATGTGACATAATTCAGGAAAAGTTGTGTTCAGGAAAAAAACATTTAGTCGGTTTTGAATTACAGTGACATCTTTTTTGTTGAATTTATTATGATAATATGACAGATGAGTTATTTTATGTTATGTATGTATGTAATGTATGTATGTATGTATGTATGTATGTATGTATGTATGTATGTATGTATGTATGTATGTATGTATGTATGTATGTATGTATGTATGTATGTATGTATGTATGTATGTATGTATGTATGTATGTTTTGGTTGGCGCCTGTGTTTGTGTGTGTGTG
Source organism: Homarus americanus (assembly GCF_018991925.1). Lineage (NCBI taxonomy): Eukaryota > Metazoa > Arthropoda > Malacostraca > Decapoda > Nephropidae > Homarus > Homarus americanus. The sequence continues at coordinate 688,309 of NW_024726344.1, forward strand.
TGTGTTATTGCAATTGTTTATATTTCCGTTCAATTTCATTTTTCAATATTTCAATTCCCAGCTTCAGTCATAACCAACCACTATCAATACACCGCAATGTATACAAACACATACACCTTGTCCACGTATATCAATAGAATGATATACATACATAAAAAAATACGTCTCGTCTATGTATTTTGATATATGTATATATCCAAGTTTGTGTATACCTGTATTAATATGAAGGAGTATACACAAACATATACACCATGTCCATGTATCACACACACACACACACACACACACACACACACGTGTGTATATATTAGTCGTGGTCAGTATCGTCAGGTAGTGGATATCCGACCTTGTGTTTGTCTTCTACGGTGATTGGAAAAAAACCCCTCTTGTTTCTTCTGCTTCTGGACACACACACACACACACACACACACACACACACACACACACACACACACACACACACACACACACTCACACAATATTGGCGATGAGTGTTTAATGGTGTGTGTGTGTGTGTGTGTGTGTGTGTGTGTGTGTGTGTGTGTGTGTGTGTGTTTTATATATTCAGTTCACGAGAGGAAAAATAAATAAAAACAATAGTTAGTGAGAAGGAAACTGCAGTGAGAACGTGTATGTGTAACCGACATCATTTCTATATGACGTGAGAAATTTACTTGGGTAGGCTGGACCGCGTGAGTCATGGCTGTTTAGAATGTATGTATGTATGTATGTATGTATGTATGTATGTATGTATGTATGTATGTATGTATGTATGTATGTATGTATGTATGTATGTATGTATGTATGTTATGGGTCTGAAACAAGACACCATCGGGCATGTGTTGGCACCTCGCCCGACTTTAGTATAGTTAATGCTATATTTCGCTTCGTTATAGACGTTTAAAGTTGTGCTGTAATATCGACATTTTGATTCCCTTTGTGTTCAACCTGTAGGATCAGTTGGTTTCAATTCCTCGTTTTGTTTGTCAAGAATACAGGGTTGGATCCTCTTCAGACTCCACCAACACTACAAAAGGGGATCAGAAAGGTTCGGACAAGCGAGTGTAGTGTCGATGAATGTTTTAGTCTCTTCGTACTACTTAGTCAATACAGGTGACACGACAAGAGAGGGTAGTGGCCTTGGCGTCACTTACAGACACCCATAGTATATCACCGCTACACTCTTTAGTCTTAAACTGAGCCACAAATCCAGTGTGTCAGGTTATCGCTGCAGCAGACAAAATATTAAGGTTATATCACCATCACCACCACCATCATGGTGTTTAACATGATTGAGTAACTCCTGCGTGACACTGAGACGTGATGGACGGTTCCTGGCGGTCATGGAGAGCCACAAAATGTTGTTATCGCCAGCAGGGTGTGTTTGGGGCTTACTTAGACAGCATCACTCACTGCTCTGATGACGCCCACACAACCCCCTGGTCCTGGGGCCTCCTCTACCCCCTCCCCACACACACACACACATTCATCTTGTGTAAATAAGATTTTCCTTAAGGATGTGTTAGTGGTTAAAGGTATGAAAGGTGTGTTAATACTAAAATCACTAACACCCTTCACAACTAACATTCTTAACCATTAACTCACCCTTAACCACTAACACACCCTTAACCATTAACACACCCTTAACCACTAACACACCCTTAACCACTAACACACCCTTAACCATTAACACACCCTTAACCACTAACACACCCTTAATCATTAACTCACCCTTAACCACTAACACACCCTTAACCATTAACACACCCTTAACCATTAACACACCCTTAACCACTGAAATAAGGACCATTGACCAAGAGGTGAGGGTAACAACAGCAGCAGCCACCCGTGTACCTGTGTGAGCTGCACTGCCACACTAACTGGGTTATGCTGGCCACACCTGGGACAGCCCCTCCTCCTCCTCCTTATATTGTGGAGTGCTCACGTGACTAACCTCCTCTCGCGGGATGTAGTCGTAGTGTCCAACTGTATTCACATTAACCTTTACCCAAACTGAAAACTTTATATTTTTGCATGATTTTAATTTCGTTGCTTCTTTGTAATGTTATCGTTTTTTCCTTAACAACAGCAACAGCAGCAAAAACAATACTACTACTACTACTACTACTACTACTACTACTACTACTACTACTACTACTACTACTAATACTCCTACTACTATTACTACTACTACTACTACTACTACTACTAATAATAATAATAATAATAATAATAATAATAATAATAATAATAAAATCGTCTGTGCATTGCAATATTTTTATCATGTCGTTTGAGTGTATTTTTAGACTGACTGAAATTAAACCCTTGTGAAGATAAAAGAATGACAGAACGACACATTTTGGCAGTATGACAGCCAGGCTAATAATCCCTCTGACCAATACGCGTTTCCATGATAGGTGGGTGAGGGTTTCATGTTCAGGCGACACACACACACACACACACACACACACACACACACACACACACACACACACACACACACACACACACACACAAACACACACATACACACACACACACACACACACACACACACACACACACACATACACACACACATACACACACACACACACACACACACACACACACACACACACACACACACACTAATAATAATAATATTGGTCAATAATAATAACAATAATACCTGGCCTAGCTCTGAGTAGTGTGGGTAATGTCTTTCAAAAATTTATATAAAAAACATCCATTCATCGTATTAACATCAAAATTTAGCCATAAGATTAATTATTGTTTTTTTTTTTAATCTGCTGTCAGTGATTGTTGAGATCTCTTAAGTTCGTCGTAAAATATAAACAATAACAACATCCATCCACAACAGCAAGTTTTAAAAAGATCTGTTGAGTTTCCTAGACAACTGGAGGACTAACAAAGAAATACTCGCGTGACGGTGATGCGTATAAATACACCAAGATTATACAAACTTATACGAGAATATACACCTGTAGCTCAAATGTTAGACAATAATGGTAGTTGTTTTTGTTTTACTTGTTTACTAGGTTGGCATAATTATGGTCTGTCTGGTCCTCCCGGCCACCCCGTACATTATGTCTTCCCGGTTATTCGGATGTTGTGTAATGGGATGTTCTCCTAAGTCTTCCCGTTTCTCCTTCTCTTCTTGGGCCTTCCCGCCTTTTGCCTTCAGGATCCGAGTTCCAGTATAATAATAATAATAATAATAATAATAATAATAATAATAATAATAATAATAATAATAATAATAATAATAGTAATAATAATAATAATAATAATAATAACAGCTAGACACAGTGCGAGTAATGGCTTAACTCTAACGTGAGTCAGTTTAGTAACTTAGTGCAATAGGCAGCAAGCGCTTTGGAGGTGGTCTGGGGAGGGAGGATAGGAGGGGTGGGAGGTGTGGATTAAATCTTACAACCTGTACCTGGCAGCTAATATACTCTAATGCCAGGGTAGATATACACGGTATTCTGAGTGTTGTTGTAACGGTATATACACACGGTGTTGTCTGTTCTTGTAACGGTATATACACATGGTATGGTCTGTTGTTGTAACGGTATACGCACACGGTGTTCTTTATTTTGATACAACGGGAGATACATTATTGCTGCGGCAGATATACACGATATTAAGTCTGTTATTGTCACAGCACATATGTTATTGTCACAGCAGATATGTTATTGTCACAGTGGATGTTATTGTCACAGCAAATATAGGCAGTATTCTGTTGCTGGCATTGTGTGTGTTGACAGAGACACACGATCTCCTACGACAGAGAAACCAACTAACATAATCTGCCACACTATTGTCACCAAGTTGGCCTCCCCTTCCTTCACCCCTTTGTTCCACTGCGTAAACTCGTACCTCGTGTGTGTGTGTGTGTGTGTGTGTGTGTGTGTGTGTGTGTGTGTGTGTGTGTGTGTGTGTGTGTGTACCCACTCTTTATACACAGGTAAATATGAGAAATTTGTTCACACCTATTGATGTTTACAACTTTTTAGAGGATGTTTTGAATCTGAATGAGTTTTCATGTGTAGCCTCAGGATCGTTCGCACTTATGTATTGATTATTATTATTTTTTTTTTTTTGGGGGGGTGAATGTTTTAGTTCGCTCGCGAGGGAATACGGATGAGTGACGGATGGATGAACGACTGGATGAGGAGACTAGCAGCGTCAGTTCAGCCTCCAGACATCAAGCGACTTATCCATCAATCACACACACACACACACCTCTCACAGAACTAATCTCCCCATTGCTTTGTCTCCCAAAGAAATTATATCACACAGACATAGAGAGTTCACTGTAGACATACTGTGATGAGGTTGACGGGAGGAGGTGACGTGAACTGAGGCCAAGGAGGTCGTCGTTAACATCCAGAAGGAGGGATAAGATTAATTAGTCTTCAAAGGGTGAACAGTCTCCCTTCGCTTTTGGTAAATGTTGTTGTTGTTGTTGTTGTTTGTTTGGTGTTGTTGTTGTTGTCATCATTGTGTGTAGTGAAGATAAGTTAATGAAGTTGGTTGGTTTGTGTTTTATTAAAGCCTCCACACACACACACACACACACACACACACACACACTACATCACCACGTCTCCACACACACTACATCACCACGTCTCCACACACACTACATCACCACGTCTCCATACAGTAATACCAAGACTATCTGAGGCACAATATCATCAGTTATAAACATTTCGAAACCTTATGGAGGAAACCAAAAGCCAAACAGTTGTGAATTTTTTATAGAAATTTGTTCTTAATGTTTTGTTGTTGTTGTACAGTATAACACCAGGAAATATTGCTCACCTGTCATCTACCTTTACGGCTTAATTATCATTTTGATTTAGTGAAACAGGTGTAAAAGGGAAATTAGACATTTCAATTGGCCATAAAACTCCTGGCTAACGGCTCTGAAATGTGACCTCCTAATTCATCGGTCATTTGTGTAGGTAAATATGAAACATAAACAAGCTTCAACTATAGTCGTTATAGAGGTGATTTATATAAATTATATCTATTAAAAACAATTATCACATAATTTACTAACATATAGTAGTTGAATGAGGGTGCGCCAATTCCGTAGACTTACTATCGATAGAAGAGCAGATTATGTTTGTGTTATCATTATCATTATTATGATTTTTATTATTATGCAGTATAAATGAAACAATTACTCACTATATCAGCTCTTGTTATCTTCACAGTGTAATCAATCAACGAAATAAAAGGCCTTGTGTGACTTCTGTTATGTTACGCTCTTGTGTGGTTGACAGTGATTCTCTGGCACACGTAGCACTCTGATGACCGAACAGTAGAGTGCCAGTGTCCAGGTAAAGCATCATTTTTTTTCTATATTGTATGAAGCTTTTCAAGTGTTAGTGGTTTTTATCGACAAATCCAGCATTACACCTCACACCACTACCATCCACCACACACCACTACCATCCACCACACACCACTACCATCACCACACACCACCATCATCCATCACACACCACTACCATCCACCACACACCACTACCATCCACCACACACCACTACCATCCATCACTCACTCCATCATTCACTGGTAAAGCTAAATTTACGGGCTCGTAGGCAAGGGCTATGGCGGTGGATGTGCCGCGGTACTAGTGGAAGCCGAACTGGCGGGGATTATGCACGTCTTCGTCCTCCAGATACATTCGCAACCGCTTGTTTACTATTTTTTCGAGGATTTTGACAGGTACACGACTTCTGAGAAAAGAGAGGTCGATAATTTTGTTTTGCTTCTTCAAATTCTTCCACTAAGTCAGTGGGAAAGTGAGCTGGTAAGTAAGCAGGGAGACTGGTTGTGTCAAGCCCGGGGAGCTTTTGACATGTATTTGCGAAATGGTTGCATGCTTGCTCAGCTGCGTCACCATTAGTGAGATGCCTAAGGAAGAGGAGGGGGTGTGTCTTGTTGTTTAGTCCACAGAGTTCTTTAAGCTTACCGTACCACTGACTGATGTTGGTCTGCTTCAGGTGGTGCAACTTGGTTGGGTAGTGGGACTTCTTTGCAGTGCGTATTTCACGGACGACTTGGTTGCGAAGGGACCTGTGGCAGTTGTGGTCATTCGGATAAAAGGCTCTGTCTCTCTGCTGCATAAGTCTTTTGATCCGAGGTGTGATCCAGGGCAAGTCAGCTGGGTTTAATCTGATGGACTTCACGGGAAAAAAGTGGTGGTGAGCTTCCGTGGTGGTGCTGGTGTAATCTGTTCATTGGGTATCCACGTTATCCACACTTAGTACTTCAGTCCAGGTTTGGTAAACTATCCAGGGGTGGTAAACTATCCACTACCCGAAGAGACGCAATGCAGAGTCAGTAATCGGCCTATAGGTCTTAATGTAGGGTCTCTGTGCTTGACTGGTAGCGGGAGCTGGAGACCAGAACACTGATAGGTGTGTGCTACACCCGATAGGAGGTATTGGTTGAGGTGGTTGGTATTGGTCCGCTAAGTCAGTTAAGATAAGGTCAAGGGTATTTTGACCGTGTGTGGGGAAGTTCACAGCTTGTGTTAGTAGCAGCTGGTCTTCAATATCAGTTGTGTTAAATTTCGTTATAATCTCCTCATCAGCTGGGACTAAAACATCCAGGCGTGACGGACGTAGTTCATCCTGACAGAAGAGGACAACGCCCCTTCACATCCATGTGTACGAAGGTGATGAAAGAGTTGATATGCCTCAATGTGGCAGGTTTCAGGAACAATAAGCCACGTCTCGCAGATGGTAACAACATTGGCAGCAACTGACCGGACTGTGGTAGCAAGCTCGACAAATTTGTTGGTGAGGGAAGTGACGTTTGGTAACAGTAAGGAGGAGAGACTGTACCATATTCGGGGAACTTCAGTGTATTGGTACAGTCTGTCAGGAGTAGGTTTCTCTGGCTTTCTAGTGGAGATGATGGTCTTTATGGGCTTCTGTTTATGACGTCCTTGTCTACGACTATGAGCATGAAATGTGTTCGGTGATTTTAGAAGCGCAATAACACTGTCATCAGTATATCTGTTCCCTTGCTTTACACTGTACAAGGTGTGTTTGGAGTACTTCACTGATGAACATTTGATGATATCTGCTGTTGTGGACGTACAGAAGTGCTTGTCCACTGCGGCCTTCAACTCAATGGCGTCACTTTGAGGGCCACAGACAGAATTTCAATGGTGTAGTACACTGGTAGACATCTGTTAATATTTGTCCAGTCGTAAACACCGCGAGAGTCCTTGTCTTTGGCACTTTGAGGGTCGCCGACACAGTACCCACGGTGTGGTACTACACGGCTCTCTGTTGATTTGCTGTGATTCACGTTTGTTTTTGTGTTTTTCCTCGGTATACACTATTGGATCACTGTTTGATAACCACCATCACTTGAATGTTTTGCTGATAAATACTGGTGTAGTTAGATTGGTAAGGAATTGGGGTGGAGCAGGTGAGGGGACAGGGCCAAGCAAACTTGGCCAGGCTGCCAAACCAGGAGAGCACCTGCAGGACACGTCTTTTTCTCACTGAGGCTGACGTGTGTGTGTGTGTGTGTGTGTGTGTGTGTGTGTGTGTGTGTGTGTGTGACACTCAGCCAGGTAATGTAAACAGCTTATGGTAGGGTAGAGAAACACAGTTCATTAATGTTAATAGATCATCGCTATCAATTAATATCATACTATGTGAAATATAACTACTTATATGCAATTTAAACTATGAAAATATAATAACTACGACAACAACAACAACAATAATAATAATGGTAATAATTTATAATAATAATAATAATAATAATAATAATAATAATAATAATAATAATAATAATAATAATAATAATAATAATAATAATAATAATAATAATAATAATAATAATAATAATAATAATAATAACATATAAGTTCCCTACAAGAATATTGACAATTTTACATTTTGTTTCATCTTCAGATATTTGTAAAAAAAAATCACAAACACACATAGTGCATCACACTTCTCGTTAGTAACAGTACCCGACATATTACTGTAAGAATAATACTCAGGGTGAATCACGCTATTATCCCGGGATAAATTACACCTTAATTACCTTCATTTAACAGAGATTAGCAGACACTAGCACGATAATTGTACACATATATCACCGGGCGGGCACAACGGCAGGAAACAGTAAGGTCTACACACACACCTCCATTAAACGGTGTGTTGGGGGGGGGGGTCTTGGTGAGATCGATTCATAGATAGATAGATAGATAGACAGATAGATAAATAGATACACAAAAGAGTATATCTATCTTAATCTGATTCTTTATGCAAATGAGTTAACCCTTTGATGGTATATACATATTTATCATGAAAGTAATTAGTCATTAATATACATAAATAAGTTTGTGATGTGATTTGAGTAATTTGTGTTGCTTAATGAATTTAATAACGATAATAATTAAAGGTGTATGAAAGACTTTTGCATCTCATTATATTCTTCAATACATTATTTTTATGGTTGTATTTCCACCAATGATATATATATTTTTGTTGATGCCTTTACCCATTATTATGTAATCAATCTGACTCATAACGTTTCAGCCAGCTGTCTTTATCTATCTGGATGTCGGTCTGTATATATTGTATATGTCTATGCAGCTGAAAGGCATGAAGCTGGTAGTTTAGGAAACGGATGAGAGAGAGAGAGAGAGAGAGAGAGAGATATAGATTCCTTCAGGTAATACAGTTAGGTACTGTGTTTTATAATTTCCACCCTGCAGACTTAAGGTGTTTTGTTCGCTCTTGAGAACCGAATCACGTCTCAAAGCTCTTGAGGAAACGAACTCGGTTTCTTCTGCAGTGGCTGATGATTAAGTATATCCTCCACCAGCTGTACCCTCCACCAGCAGCAGCCTGTCAGCTGTAGCCTCCACCAGCAGCAGCCTGTCAGCTGTAGCCTCCACCAGCAGCAGCCTGTCAGCTGTAGCCTCCACCAGCAGCAGCCTGTCAGCTGTAGCCTCCACCAGCAGCAGCCTGTCAGCTGTAGCCTCCACCAGCAGCAGCCTGTCAGCTGTAGCCTCCACCAGCAGCAGCCTGTCAGCTGTAGCCTCCACCAGCAGCAGCCTGTCAGCTGTAGCCTCCACCAGCAGCAGCCTGTCAGCTGTAGCCTCCACCAGCAGAGGTTTCTCAGCTGTAGCCTCCACCAGCAGTTGTCTCAAGCAGTTGTAAACTTGTGACATCTACAAGTTGTGGCCTTCAACATGTGGGGCCTTCTTTAACCAGGCAGGCCCCAACAGGTGTAGCCTTCAGTAGCCAGGTGTCCTCTAATAGCCAGGTGGCCTCCAACAGATGTGCTCACCAATAGCCAAGTGGTCTCAGCTGGAAGACTCCTGAGGTGAATTGAAAATAATGGCACGAAAATTTAGCAAAAGGTAAAAATAATCCAATAGTTGTAATAGTTTACGGCCAGGTGTGGGCGTACCGAGAGAGAGAGAGAGAGAGAGAGAGAGATGCCCATTAATAGTCAGTAAAAAACATAAAAAACAACAACAAGAAAACATGTGGATAATTATAAAATAGTTAAAATAAAAACTATATAAACACAGGAACAAACATTATATTAATTAAATCAACACCCCCTAGAAAAATGTTTATAGACTACACCTCATCACAATACCTCATCTACGTGTTAACAGGAGGTAATATACACCCCCTGTACACTATATAAACAGCCTCTTATAACATACAGTAAATCTCCATAAATATTTCACCAAATAATATCGTGAATATAAAAGAAGTCGCGGCGGCTTCATTTAAAAAACCTTTCCCTTCACTCTGAGATTATCTTAAAAAAAGTTATCACGGCCTAAAGTTATATAAAATGCCCGTGAGGAGTTTTGGTGAGTCTGTGAAGGAAATATTTTTCTCTCTTGAGTCGAGGTTATTTTGAGCCAACGGAGGTGGAAAAATGGCATTTCTAGAAGGGTTGATAGATCGAGATAGATCAAAAGTTGTTGTTTGTTGTAGGAATAGCAGGCAACAACAACATGAATAACAATACTAATAATGGTAATAATAATAATAATGATAATAATAATAATAATGATAATAATAATAATAATAATGATAATAATAATAATAACACTACCAAAACTAAACAAAAGACACACAATCACCTGGAATTAGTTAATACCTACTATGACATAACCTTATAGACAACAATATTATCCCTCACATGTAAGAAAACATCATAAGTGAAGTCAGTAAAGATGTGATGTTAAATAATCATAGCAAAATTTATATATAACATAAACATCCATTAGAAACAATTTAATAAGGTAATATATGTTTACAATACAAAGATTTTCGGATAGTGTCTGATATAGTTCCATTGTCTTCACTTGATATCCGGAATGTACTTTTTGTAAATAGAAAAACTTAAGAAAATGGCTAAACTTTTTGTACCAAGAGGATGAGTTTCTCCCTGTTAGTGTGTCCCGGAGTAGTGTGTTTGTGTGCACAGAGAGAGAGAGAGAGAGAGAAGCGTTGTGGAAAATGGGCCTGGGTAGTACAGTGTGGTGAGAGGTGAGGGGCAAAGGGGGTGAGTGGTGGAGGGGATTAGAGGTGGAGGGGGGGTGAGGGGTGAGAGGTGGAGGGGTGTAAGGGGTGGAGGGGGTGAGGGGTAGTGGGAGGTGAAGGATAGGTAGAGTGGCGATAAGGACCTTTTCCTTTCTCAGGATTTAACGTAAGAGCCTCAGGGTGCTGGTGGCTGGCGGGGGAAGGATTTGCCAGGGGGAGCTTAGGGGTGCCAACATGAGACTAGGAGTGCCAACATGAGGAGCTTAGGAGTGCCAATAGATGGAACCTAGGAGCTGCCTACAAGGGGAGCATAGGGGTGCCAACATGAACCTAGGAGTGCCAACAGGAGAGCTTATGAGTGACCACATGAACATAGGAGTGACTGCAGGGGACCTTAGGATTACCAATAGAAGGAACCTAGGAGCTGCCAACACGGAAGATTTACGCCTGTCACCCTTGAGGAGCTGAACCTGTGTTGGTAGAGCGGCTGAGGAGAGAGAGAGAGAGAGAGAGAGAGAGAGAGAGAGAGAGAGAGAGACTTTCATAACAACCCTAATAGCTATTTTTCCCACTGGCCATCACACAAATCAGTCCATCACTATTAATCACGAAGCACTTGATATCATCCCACGAATCACTAGGTAAACAAACTCCCACATCACACACACACACGTCACCAATTACCAAAATCACCAGGTAAACCCCACCAAGTCCTTGATACAACTTGGTGACCCAGGACTTAACGTGACTGTCAGGTAATGTGTGGCTCGTTAACCTTAAGTATCGCCCAGGTGCTGTTTTGGTACCTGTGGGGAGGTATTACCTAGGGTGTGGCTCATTAGCGCTTACTTACGGTAATGATTACTACCTGGACGAAACACCTAGTAAAACACCACTGGAACCTGGATAACGGTTGTGTGTGTGTGTGTTGTTAGTGTGCGTTATTATTATGTTTCCTGTGATTTTTATCTATTGGGATGACAAACATAAATATATGGATACCTCACCTCGAACAGTTTTCAGACACAAAATATACCTTAACTTTCAGATGGATGTTCACCTGAGCTTGTACACACCACCTTGGGTCTAGTGGTATACGTACTTGATTCATGTTCATACGCTGAGAGGGAGGGGAGGGAAGAAGGGAGAGGGAAGGAGGGAGAGGGAAGGTGGAAGAGTAGGAAGGATGGAGGGAAGGAAGGAAGGAGGGAAGAATTGAAGGACGGAGAAATGAAAAGGTGATAACTAGGGAAAGGGAAATGGAGGAAGAGAAGGAAGGAGGGACTGAAGAATAGAAGGAGTGAGAGAGGAAAGGTGATAATTAGGAAAGGAGGGATGGAGTGAAGGAAGGAGGGAATTAGGGTAGGAGGAAAGGAAGGAGGGAATGAAGGAAAGAACCAGGAAAGGCAGAAGGTAGGGAAGGAGGGTTAACACTATAGAGGTGTTGTGAGTTCTGTTCACGTAAACATTTTTTCACACGTCTTGTTGAGGGCGGGAGACACCAACAGGAGCCAGCGTCTCTGTCAGGGAGAATGACTTTCTTTAGGGGATGTAAAACTGGAGGTAAGACCTAGCTTCCCCCCCCCCGCTCCCTCCTTCCCCCCTCGGGCTACCAGGGGGAGGAAGATGAGGACTAGTGATGGAGAGAGAGGAGGAAGAGGGGAAGGATGATTAAAGACGGAGAGGGATGAAGAAGAAGAATGGGAGGATGACGAGAGGCGAGAGACGGAGGACCAAGAGGAGGTGGAAGAATGGTGAGGGAGAGCGAGGTGACATTAGGAGGAGGAGAACGAAGTGAAGTGAAGTTGACGAAGAAAGATGAAAGGCAGGAAGAATAGTGAGGATAAGGAAGAGAGATGGAAGAGGCTGATGTAGAGGGGGTGAGATGAGAGGAAACAGCAAGCAGAAAAGGAAGAGAGTGTCAGAGAGGATGATGATGTTGGTGGAGATAAAATTATGATAATTGAGGAATTGGCAAGAACCACAACGAACAGAGATGGATGGGGAGGAGATGATTAAAGAGACTAAAGTTTAGATTATTTAGGAGAAGGAAATTTAACAAAAATAAACAAGAGAATTAGAGAGAGAGAGAGAGAGAGAGAGAGAGAGAGAGAGAGAGAGAGATTCTTATAGAGGCTGGGTGGAAATTAAAAAAAAAAATTATCACCCAGCCAATCAGGTGCCATAAATCTACGTTCTTTACAATCCACATTTCACTAACAATCCTAAGAGAGAGAGAGAGAGAGAGCCGTAGATGGTGTGGGTGGTAAGTGAAGAACAACAATTATTAGGACCTCTTGTTGTTTCTGCCGGGGCCGTGAGAGGAGTGACTCATACCGTAACCTTGTTGTCGCTGTCAGAGGCAACACCAGTGTCACAAAAAAAAATCTTACACTACTAAAGATTCCTCTATGACTGCGTCTTATCTGGCTCACTGACTACTTCCTCGTGACTCCAGACGTGACAAAATGCATTAAACTGACTCACTGAATAACAATAATAATAATAATAATAATAATAATAATAATAATAATAATAATAAAACTAAAAATAATAAAAATAATAATAATAATAATAATAATAATAATAATGTGGTTTGTTAAAGGAGCAATACTCTTAGACAGACAAGACACAATCCCAGTTATAATGAGGTGCTTTTAGGCAGGAGAGGTCTACATAATGATGTGTTTATTTTGACTCCCACTCCTTTTGTCTTCTTCTCTCCTCTCCTTCCCTCTCCCTCCCCTCTTTTCTTTTGTCTCCTCTCCTTCCCTCTCCCTCCCTCCCTCCCCTCCCTTATCTCTCTCTCTGCCTTTCTGTTTCCCTTCTCCCCACCTCATTTACTGTCTTTCTGTATCCTTCTATTCCTTCTTCTCCTCCCCATTCCCTTCACTTCTCTCCTTCCCTCCCCTCCCTCCCTTCTTTCCTTCTGCCTCTTACAGCCCATCCTTCCCTCTGTCTCCCTTTCCCGCCTGTCTCCCCATCCTCCATCTCCTCTTATCAAGTCTCTCTCTCTCTCTCCGTTCCTTCCTTTCTTCTTCCTCCCTCCCCTCCCCTTCCCTCCCTCCTTCCCCAACCCCTCCCCTCCCTCCCTCCTCCTTCCCTCCCTCCCCAGTGTCATCAGAGACAAGCACAAGTTTAGTAGCCAGCTTGTAAGGAGTGTGTAATGTGGTCTTCTCCCCTGAGAGTGTAGTGCCTGTAATGACCAGACAATGGCGTGAGCACACACACACACACACACACACACACACACACACACACACACACACACACACACACAGCAGCTGAGGCAGGTTCATCACACAGTAATTTCCCAGACAGGCTGTGGTATGCTGTGACACCGCCATTAATCTTGCTTACGTCTGCTTGCCAACATCCCATTTGAGGCGTGCTGTAGTGTGTATGTGTGTGTGTGTGTGTGTGTGTGTGTGTGTGTGTTTTTCTGGTGTATGTATGTATGTATGTGTGTGTGTGTTTGTGTGTGTGTGTGTGTGTGTTTTCGAGGTAGCTATGTGTGTGTGTGCGTGCGTGCCTGCGTGCGTGCGTGCATGCGTGAGTGAGTGCATGCATTGTATGTATCTATGTATCCCTTAATAACTCATCCACTGCTGCTGGTCGAGACGGTTCATGAATCTTTGTCTCGGTGATTCTGATTCTTTGCCGAGAGAGTTGACGAATCATGAGTCACTGTCTAAGAGGTTCTGAGACTCTCCACATCAACCCTGTCCTATACCCCCCCCCTTCAATAACTGATCGTATCCTCAGTTATTGTAAGAGTATCGGCGTAGTTTGGTGGCCATCTTGAGGGTTCGTTTTAGTTGGGTCGGATCTTCTAATTTTATCTCTTTTCTTCCCGGGAAAATATTATTCGAGTCACGTAATCTTTCAGAATTCGGACCCGCATTTATTGAGGTCATGCCATCCTCTGTGTGTGTGTGTGTGTGTGGCAGAGAGAGAGAGAGAGAGAGATTGTGGGATTTCTGTCGATTTAAGTAATTTGATTGCTGGGATTATTTTGTCGAGTGTAATTTTGTCCAATAAAAACAAACAAATAAACAAACAAACAAATAAACAAAGAAGTCTTTAGTGAAATGCTTTCTAAATGAGAAGTGGCTCACCTGTGCATCTTAACAGGTACAGGTCTCATTAGTCGTCTTCGTTGCACCCAGCGGCACATAGAAAACGATTGACGTTTCGGTAAACAGCACTGGAGGTGACGTTAAGCAGAGCGTGGTGGTGACGGAGCTGACACCTGATGGTTCACCTCCACTACGTTAATTAGTTGTTATTAGTTATTACCTGAGACAAAATCCAATTTAAAGTCCTATTTTTCTGTCTGTCTGTCTGTCTGTCCCCTCCAACTTTATTTTTCCTTATCTTATTCCTCTCTCCCTATCCCCTTTTCCGTCTGTCTGTCATTGTCTCTTTCTATCTCCTTCACTTTTTCCTCTTAAGTCAATTCTCCCCTCTCCCTCCCTCCCTCCCTCCCTCCCTCCCTCACCCTTTCGCCCAGTAACACTTTAACACAGAGTATCTTAACCAGATTAGGTTTGGCTAGGTTAATTTACCAGAGATAAAAGCTGGGGAAAATACATCTCAGCATTGCGTAAATAATCGTTTCATTACGCAGTTCATCACAATTTAGCGTTTCAGCGTAGAATTAATTATCTGCATAGGACAAAATGTGTGACTATCTCCTTTAGCTTGAGTTAAACTCTTAAGTTACCAGACCCTGCAACGTGGGGGTCCGGTGGTTCATGTTAACACACAACATTTTCGCATCACATGTCAGCAGCACCACATCTCAGCACCTCATTTCAGCAACCCATCTCAGTACCACATCCCAACACATCTCAACACCACATCTCAGCCCCAGGTGTGTGAGAGGGTTGCGACATTATTCTCGGACAGATCACCACTATGAAAGTTTACGTTGGACTTAAGCCATTACTCGTTAGAGCCTCAGGGCGAGTATTAAGGAAGCGACTTACTGTATTAGGTTAGGCTGAGGGGTGAGAGGGGGGGGGGATAAGGGAGAGAGAGAGAGGAAGGGTGAGGATGAGTGAGAGAGGGAAGAAGGGTGAGTGAGAAAAAGGGTGAGGCAGGGAGGTAGAAGGAGAGAAGAAAAGTGAAGTAGGGAAGGAATGAGGGGAAGAGGAAGGGCTAGGTTGAAGGAGAGAGGGAGGAAGGGAAGGGAGAGAGGGAAGGTGAGGCAGGTTGGGAGGAGGGAAAAGGGAAGGGGTTAGGCTCAGGGAGAGGGGGAGGAGGGAGGGAGGGAGAGTGATACAAGGGAAAGAGGGAGAAAGGGTGAGAGAGGGAGGGGGGAAAGAGGTACTAAGGGAGGGAGAGGAAGAAGGAAGGAATGAGGGACAGACAGACAGACACATAATTACCCTATACCCATTAGGTACAGTAATTACACTTCATTATAGAATGGGGACAATTACAGCGTACAAATGAAGAAAAAAAAAACTAAACGATATTAATTACAACCATTTGTTCTGAGAAACCATAGACTCGTATTCTAAACCCTTTGAGTACGATGACAAGAGTACGATGATTTAACCCTTGAGTACGATAACTAAACCCTTTGAGTATTATAATTTGAAGGGGGTTATATCGTCGTACTCAAGGGATTAAATCATCGTACTCGAGGTGTTATCATCGTACTCAAGGGGTATAAATCATCGTACTCGAGGTGTTGTCATCGTAAGGTAAATTTTCTTCGTAACTGGAGATAAATAAACTTATCTCACTGCCTCACTAAAGCTAAAATAATTGTGGAAGTCTTAAAATGGCGTCTGAATTACACTGAGACTTTAGCTCTCCTGTTATGCGAGGAGATGGTGCAATGGGAGCAACCAATCAAGGTCCTGTTAACAGCATCAAATTGTCGTTAACAGAACCGAGTCAGTGATACCCAAATCGATCTTTCATCAACAGAATCGGGCCACCATTAATAGAATCGGGCGACCGTTAACAGAACCGGGCGACCGTTAAACAGAATCGGGCGACCGTTAACAGAATCGGACCACCGTTAACAGAGTCAAGTCACCGTTAACAGAATTGAACAGCCATTAGCGCAGGAGAACAAGAAGCAATGTAATTAGCACTAGATAAACGCAGGGAGCGACGGTGTGTGTGTGTGTGTGTGTGTGTGTGTGTGTTGGGTAATAGAGACTGGTACGGTACACAGACGCACCTTCCCACTCCAATACTCCTCACAGAGCTCCTCTTTAGTCCAGCAAATTTAAATAATATTGTTAATGTACCCCAATCGGTGCTCTATAATAAATTAATACATATATAATAATGAATATAGCTCCCTCTATTATGTTCTGGCTGTATTAGACAACATTAAAGATATGAGGGAAAAATTGTCTAAGTATTGTTTGCCATATTGCCAAATGTTTGTTGATGTGGCAACACTGTGCTGCCACCAACTCGTGATTTAGGTGTTGGCTCTTGAAAACACACAGGAACAAATCCCCTTTTCTCTCAAGTAAACAAACTTCCTCGCTAAAAAAAAAGGAAAAAAAAAGTATCCCCAAGAGCTTTCCCTGATGCACAGCAAAGGCCTTGTCTGGGCTAAAATATTCTTTGGTTTTTCTCCTAAACTTGTGTTACTTGGTTTTTTCTTGACGATTTTTTTGTTTATTAATAATCTTCCCACTCATCTCGCTTCTGGCGCATCATGAAGCACTTTTATTTCTGTGAATCTTCCAGGACAAGTTAGTTCTTGAAGCATGGACTCACGATATGTTCCAGCAATTATTTCTCTAGGAGTAACTATAACATACAAGCATCGCGAAGCGCACTTTTTTCAGTTTGATGTTGAGGAATAAAACTTCAGGGTCGATGTTCCTTGGTTTTCTTTTTTTTTTTTTATCTTGAGGTGAGGTGGTCGAGGAGGTGGTGTCCGCAGGAGGTAGTTAGGACAATCACAGTGAGGGAGGCGCTGCTGGGGTCAAGGAGTTGTCAGTCATCAAGGAGTAGAGAGAAGAACTGCTCCTTGACCATCCTCGTCAGCCTTTGGGTCAGCCTCATACAGTTTAGGTGGTCCTCGATGGTGGTCCCTCGTCAGTCTTGGTCACCCTCGACACTGGCCACACCCATCAAAATTTTGGGTACCCCCCCCTTCATCAATCTTGTTGGCCATTTTTATCAAAATTTTAGCCCCCATCATCAATATCTTGGCCATCTCAATCAAACTTGGCCACCTCCACCAAACTTGGCCACTTCCCTTAACCAATCTTGGCCACCCTCATCAAAATCAGGGCCAATTTGATCAATCTTGGCCATCTCCATCAAACTTTGGCCACCTTCATCCATCTTGGCCGCATCCCTCTATCAACTTTGGCCACCATCATCACAATATTGATCACACTCGTCATCTAATGCCTGAGTGAGTTTAATATCTGTCGACTCATCTCCTAATGACTTCACCAGGTAGTTATTTCTGGACATAAAATTCTACATGACTTCGACTCCGTCTTTCTCCATCCTCCTTTTTCTATTGTCATCCTTTTTTCGTCTTCCTACCACCCTCCTATCACCAACCTCCCGCCAACCTCCTAACCCTTCCCTATCCTCCATCTTCCATCGCTTCCTCCATCCTCTCTTCTTCCTTCTCCTCCCTCATCCCCCAACGCTGACGGAGACACATAAGTCCTTCTCCTACACGTGCTGGGAGACACAACTCATCGGGGAGTATTTTCACAGGGAGAAATCCATTCACCTTGAGTTTTGTTGGCAAGAGTCTAATTAGTTTCACTCGTGTTGGCTTGGCAGTATCGGGCGGGAGGAAGGAGTTGTAGGAAATTGTTGTTGTGGGGAGGAAGAAGAAGTTGTGGGGAGAAGTTATTACGAGGGAGTTGTAGAGAGTTGTAGCGAGTTATTACGAAGAGTTGTAGTGAGTTGTAGCGAGTTATTACGAAGAGTTGTAGTGAGTTGTAGCGAGTTATTACGAAGAGTTGTAGTGAGTTGTAGCGAGTTATTACGAAGAGTTGTAGTGAGTTGTAGCGAATTATTACGAAGAGTTGTAGTGAGTTGTAGCGAGTTATTACGAAGAGTTGTAGTGAGTTGTAGCGAGTTATTACGAAGAGTTGAGACTTGCTCATCAGCGAGAGTCTGCACCACCACCAAGTATTGTATGATTATGATCTTTTATTTACTTCTTTTTTTTTTCCACCCGGACGATTATTTGTTGCTGATGGAGGTTCAATTAGCGAGACTTTTCGATGCTGTTGTTTTGTTGTTGTTGTTGTTGTTGTTTGAGGTAAGTCGCTGGTAACAAGGGTCTAGAGGTTGGAAGACTTGACTTCACGCTACAGGAAATATGTTGCTTTTGTAAACGAATTTAACTTGAATTTATTTTTCATGTGTATCTAACTTACACTAACTAACCTAACTTAACCTAACTAGACTATCTTAAACTAATCTAACTCAACTCGTCTAACTTAACCTCACTAATCTAATAACCTAACTAAACTTAACCTAACAAATTTAACCTAACTAAACTTAACCTAACAAATTTAACCTAACCTAACCTAACCTAACCCAAAAGACATGATTAGCAACACTTACCACTGATTCGGGTAAAGATTAGATCAACGTCTTAAAGATTGGAAGGAAGATTCGCGGACGTTTCTTACCGCTAAAAGTTTCTCCTCGTAAACACTTGGTTGTTAGCGGCTGTTGAGATATTTGGTCTTCTTGGTCTTTAACTGTCGGTCTGTCTGTGTCGCTTTTCTCTCTCTCTCTCTCTCTCTCTCTCTCTCTCTCTCTCTCTCTCTCTCTCTCTCTCTCTCTCTCTCTCTCTCTCTCTCTCTCTCTCTCTCTGGGATACCTCGGGTCTATTTTCAACTCAACGCTCGTGTAATCAATTTAACTGTAATATTGTAATTGTAAACGTCAGGGGTTGAAGGGGATGAACTCCTCTTTCTTACTGAGAGAGAAAGACGTGTCATGCACATATTGACTCGTATATAATCTGATGGTAAACACTATTGACATAAGACGTCTTGCAGAGTGTATTCCTGTGTGGTGGATTATAATACGTCATTCATTACTTATGCATTACGAGCAAATACTTACACAACAACTTAGACTACAACACTATAACATCACAGCACACAAACATTACAACACAAACAACACAACCTTCACAACACTACAACCTTCACAACACTACAACACTGAATTATAACATTATACATTCAGTAACTCTCTAATACAATATAATTTGCCTTTAATAACTACATGCTAATACCTATTTGCCAGTGATCGAAGCCCTGAATATTAATTTTGTCACCTATGAGAGTTAAGTGAACGCGTATAGTTCAGGTAAGTAGACTCGTTTGGGGGAGGGGGCAATTTTCACGCCATTACTCTATAAGTTATTTCGGCCGTCCAGCTTAATGTCAACTACATATACGAGTTGTTACATTACGTAGTTACTCGTGTGAAGTTAAGTTTAATGTATGAATGTTTAGGAACATTAGGCCCCCCGCGTAGTTTCTCGTAGGAAGTAAAATTTACCGGAGGAATCTTTCAGAATTGTAGGTCCCACTTACTTTCTTACTTACTTACTTACTTACTTACTTACTTACTTACTTACTTACTTACTTACTTACTTACTTGGCTGAGGTTAGATTCAACATACGAGGATTTCAGAATTGCATTTCCTTCCAGCATCGTAATCAGCTCTGTAAACACACGAGCTTGGGACGAGAACATTAAACCGATCGTGGTAAAAAAAAAATATATATATATATTACCTAATTATACAATATTTACACTTTACAGGAATTATTTATCCATCTCATTGTTGACTTATCCCATCCATATTATTGATGAATATAAAAACAATTAGTAGTTTACCTGTAAAAATAACAAACAAATCACTTACGGAAATTGGAATATCAGGGAGGAAGACAGAGGAGGATGGTGGATTAATTATATATAAAATCAATACGTAGATAAATAAATAATTAAAATATGAATATAAATGATCGTTCGGAGATTATAATTTTTGACAACCAAGTAGATGAATATTTAATTCATAATACACAGTATGTATACAAAAGTGGAGGCTGTATGAGATATTAACTGTATAAATATGAGATGATTATTATAGCTACAGTGTTAACTACATACGATGATACAATGTTTATAATGATACTGATATATTAACTGGAATCAGAAGTGACGCAGTTGATAGACAGCCGAGGAGTCAAAATATCCACCAACTTCTCCCTAACTACGCTTTTAATTTCCCTAGGGACGCATCTCTTGAGGGAAAAAAAAGATGGAAAAGTTAGCGAGGTCGGGATATGTATAAGAGTGGTCTGTTTATGCGAGGAATTGTATGATCAGCATTAATTTAATACACTTTTAGTTCACTGTGAGGTTGTGTGGTCAGCAGGTTTAGGATTTTCTGGTATCTGTGATGTGTGGAGAGAGAGAGAATTTATATAGCCAATTTATATAACCAACAAATTTATAGAGACAATTTACATAACCAACGTCAATTTATACAATTATCAAAACACTATAACTTGTCTTTTATATATATATATATATATATATATATATATATATATATATATATATATATATATATATATATATATATATATATATATATATATATATATATATATATATATATATATATATATATATTAAAATAACACGGAGAACGAATTTTTATAAGATGTATAAATTATAACTGCTAAAATATTCCTATTATCAATTTTTATTTGTTTTTGTAAGGATTAAAAGATATGATGAAGCATTATATTTAACATACTTTTGTAAGAATTTAAAAGATAATTATAATAAAATACTCGTACAATGATCAACATGTTTTCAGAAGAGACACACAAGGCCTCATAAAGCTTCAGGTGTGTTAACAATGAATGCCTGGAGTGTAAACACCTTGATGGGTTGACCTACTGTAAACACGGAGGTTAAATTTACGTTCAAGTGACAACTACACGAGTGAGATATATTGTGTTAAGTGAAAGTTTAGGAAAGTGTTTCTCTCTCTCTCTCTCTCTCTCTCTCTCTCTCTCTCTCTCTCTCTCTCTCTCTCTCTCTCTCTTACTCTCTCTCTCTCTCTCTCTCTCTCTCTCTCTCTCTCTCTCTCTCTCTCTCTCTCTCTCTCTCTCTCTCTCTCTCTCTCTCTCTCTCTCTCTCTCCCCCATCGGATCCATCGCTGTTGACAATATGTATGACACTCGATATTAATCTGCCGGGCGGGTTTATGCTTTTCAGACCGGTGGAACAATTGCAAAATAAACCCCTGGCTTATGCAAAACCGTGTCAATTAAAATTCATACTTGCACGGCATTATTAGAGCATTACTGTACATTAATAGTTAAGCACTGTATTAAAGCCTAAATTATAGAGGAGAATTCAGGGGGAGTCTATTTTATGTGACCCGTATCTTGTGTTTGTTATGGCTGTTGTGGTCACTAGAGAAAATGTACGGGAGAGGGAATAGAAAATGGAAGGGAGGGAAATAGAAGGTATGGAATAGTTAATGGAAGGGAGGGAATAGAAAATGGAAGGTAGGGAAATAGAAGGTATGGAATAGTTAATGGAAGGGAGGGAATAGAAAATGGAAGGTAGGGAAATAGAAGGTATGGAATAGTTAATGGAAGGGAGGGAATAGAAAATGGAAGGTAGGGAAATAGAAGGTATGGAATAGTTAATGGAAGGGAGGGAATAGAAAATGGAAGGTAGGGAAATAGAAAGGTATGGAATAGTTAATGGAAGGGAGAGGGAATAGAAAATGGAAGGTAGGGAAATAGAAGGTATGGAATAGTTAATGGAAGGTAGGGAAATAGAAGGTCTGGAATAGTTAATGGAAGGGAGGGAATAGAAAATGGAAGGTAGGGAAATAGAAGGTATGGAATAGTTAATGGAAGGTAGGGAAATAGAAAATGGAAGGGAATAGGGAAAATAGGGAAGGGAGGGAATAGAAAATGGATGGTAGGAAATAGAAGGTATGGAATAGTTAATGGAAGGGAGGGAATAGAAAATGGAAGGTAGGGAAATAGAAGGTAGGGAATAGTTAATGGAAGGGAGGGAAATAGAAGGTCTGGAATAGTTAATGGAAGGTAGGGAAATAGAAGGTCTGGAATAGTTAATGGAAGGGAGGGAAATAGAAGGTCTGGAATAGTTAGAAAGGTGGGGAATAGAAAATGGAAGGTAGGGAAATAGGGTATGGAATAGTTAATAGAAGGTGGGGAATAGAAAATGGAAGGAGGAAATAGAAGGTATGGAATAGTTAATGGAAGGTAGGGAAATAGAAGGTCTGGAATAGTTAATGGAAGGGAGGGAAATAGAAGGTCTGGAATAGTTAATAGAAGGTGGGGAATAGAAAATGGAAGGTAGGGAAATAGAAGGTATGGAATAGTTAATGGAAGGTAGGGAAATAGAAGGTCTGGAATAGTTAATGGAAGGGAGGGAAATAGAAGGTCTGGAATAGTTAATGGAAGGGAGGGAAATAGAAGGTCTGGAATAGTTAATAGAAGGTGGGGAATAGAAAATGGAAGGTAGGGAAATAGAAGGTATGGAATAGTTAATGGAAGGTAGGGAAATAGAAAATGGAAGGGAGGGAAATAGAAGGTATGGAATAGTTAATGGAAGGTAGGGAAATAGAAGGTCTGGAATAGTTAATGGAAGGGAGGGAAATAGAAGGTCTGGAATAGTTAATAGAAGGTGGGGAATAGAAAATGGAAGGTAGGGAAATAGAAGGTATGGAATAGTTAATGGAAGGTAGGGAAATAGAAGGTCTGGAATAGTTAATGGAAGGGAGGGAAATAGAAGGTCTGGAATAGTTAATAGAAGGTGGGGAATAGAAAATGGAAGGTAGGGAAATAGAAGGTATGGAATAGTTAATGGAAGGTAGGGAAATAGAAAATGGAAGGGAGGCTTTATTAGAAAATTTTGAATTATTTCGGATTCTTTGTATGAGTGATATTAATGAAAATATGTAATAACTTGACACAACTGTCGTGTACAGGACGTGTGTATTTACCCCAGACCGGGCCCAGAGAGAGAGCCAGCCTTCTCACTGGGGTAAATACACACGTACTGTCCAAGAGTAAATGTAAAATGTATGTAACTGGTAACAGTTAGACGTGTAAAACTGTAAATAACTGTACAGTATATATGAGATTTTTTGTTTCTTGAGTGTAGATCCAAAGTTGTGGCTCCCTCCACTATATTTACAATGATAAATGTGGCCCAGAGCCTCCAGAGGGTTGGGGACCACTGAATTAAGGAGGCTGTATTAGTGGCAATAATAATAAGAAAAATAAGAATGATTATGCTAATTGTAATAATAGCACAAATAACAATATTAATATTTAATATTTTTTATTTCAGTCCTGAGTGTTATTAATTGAATTTACTAAAATATAGGAACATTGTAGCAATTCTCTCTCTCTCTCTCTCTCTCTCTATCTCTCTCTCTCTCTATCTCTCTCTCTCTCTCTCTCTCTCTCTCTCTCTCTCTCTCTCAACCTACACACACATATACTGAGTGTAATTCATCAACATGAACTCTTACGTTAATACACACACACACACACACACACACACGCGGATGCAACATTTATACACACAAGTTATGGAATATTTATATTTACACGAACACACACAAATCCAAAGTTCCTGTTTACACTACAATATTTATATATTTACATTGCTATACATTTACTGTTCTATTTACTTACAGCTTTGATATTTACAGCTCTATATATTTGCAGTTTTATAATTTACAGGACCCTATATTTACACTTCTCTATATTTACATTACTATATATTTACACCCTTGGTATTTACAGTTCTCTATATTTACAGTTTTATAATTTACACTATAATTTACACTCGTCTTATTAAAAAATTTCTCTTTTTTTATATGCGATTTCGACACTGACTTTTTCACTTATTAACTGACGGGGGATAGTAATGTAATCAGCTGGTATCGGTGAGTAACATGTTTCCCTCCTCTAATGTTGGTAACAGAACCTTGAAGATGTTGAGTACAGGTATTTTAGATTGTCGACATTAATTAAAATCTTAGCAAAGGTGGTTTTTTTTTTTTTTTTTTTTTTTTTTTGCCTGGTAATTAAGATTTTTGGGTCCTTGTACCTGGTCTTGCTAATTACTTCCGAAATAACTTAATCTTTTTTTTCGTAATTACCCAATTTCCTGAAGCTTTTACTACCGGTTAATGACTTTAGTTTATAGTTTGAAGATAAAATTATTTTTTTTTAGGGGTAAACTATATTCCTTGACCAAATGGTTTTTCGACCCTAAAACAGAGGGGTTGTTCAGTAGATGTGAGATTTATTTTTTCATTCAGATTATTTATATATTTATCGAGTTTGATCGAGACCTCATAAATGTATTTCATAACATGGCGATTCAGAGTCAGGGGCCAACATACATACATACATACATACATACATACATACATACATACATACATACATACATACATACATACATACATACATACATACATACATACATACATACGAAAGCGCTTGGGAACTTCGTGTTTTCTTCTTTCCTTGTGGTTATCAGCATATACATACATACATACATACATACATACATACATACATACTTGACCGTCTACCACCATGACAAGAGTAGGTCTCTTTCTGGCGCTTGTAGGGATTGACGAGTAATCCATGAGTGACTGACATAAAAGTGAATGTCAACTTTGAACAAAAAAAAACCAAACAAACAAGGTAGAACAGTAGAGAGCGTTGAGAGGTACAGACCAAAGCTGCAGCCAACATGTATGGAATTGATACTCTGGTCAAAAGATAACCATTTGGTAACAACTGAGAATTCACCTTTCACTAAACATCACGTGACAGTTGAGAGCTCCGCCACACTCTTGTCTACTGTGAAAAAAAAGGACAATAGATCTCTGGACGGCGACACAGCTGGCTCTCTCCGCTCCCTCTGGTCACCATTATGTCTCCACCTGCCGAGTTTGGGTAACAGAGGTACTATACACTGTCATCGCCATCAGCCATCTTAGAGCGGATCCTTTCTACAGGCAGCTTACTCGACACCACAGCTACATAATGGCCTACAAGACTCCGCTGTAGTTACTGTTTGTTCACTCATGTTATCGTTCTCTTTAACTATTGACAGCTTTTGTTAATTAACCCGTTCTTCAGTGTCGCCATATTTAGTTTTTGTTATTTGTGTTTATTGTGTATTTTCGCCCTTTTAGCTGCTATTTCCTCACGATAAACCGTTCATTATTATTATTATTATTATTATTATTATTATTATTATTATTATTATTATTATTATTATTATTATTATTATTATTATTATTATTATTATTATTATTATTATTATTATTATTATTATTATTATTATTATTATTATTATTATTATTATTATTATTATTGTTGTTGTTGTTGTTGTTGTTGTTGTTGTTGTTACATACACAAACACACTAACACAATCTTAGCCCAAAATCACAAACCCAATATGGCTTCACCTGACGAAGCACCTATCCAATATTCAACACGAAAAAAACACAAAACAAAGACAAAAAGTCACAACACACATAATCACATACTCAAAAATCCCCACAAATAAAACTATTATCACCTTTTCAGTCCTACAGTTAACGTTGAAATCACCACCCCCTTCCTTCCCCCCCTTAAAAAAATCACCAAGTCAATTTGAGAGTTTTCAATCACAGCTCGAGAGGTTTTTTTTGAAGATTGACTTGAAAATTTAAAAAAGAGAGTTTTTCTTTAATAGAGGTTAACAAAGGAGGATATTCTCGCTCTTGCCTCGACAGGGAAATAATCTCAGGCTCTATTTTATCCCCTGCATTAAAATGGTGTTAACATCTTTTTCCCTGCCAAGATTGAGGAAGGAAATGCTAGATATATTTTCTTTTTCTTGAGTGGGTGTGTATTATTCCTGAGTCTATTTTCTTTAAGGGGGAGAGAATAATACAGCGCATATTTTCTTTCGGTGAGAGTGAATGATTTTATTTTCTTTCGGTAGGAATGAGCGAACCTGATTCCATTTTCTTTCAGTGAGAGAGAGAGAAAGAGAGGGAGTAATCTTAACTCTATTTTCTTTCCTGAGTGAGTGAATAAGCTCTACACACTATACATATAGACTGTATATTCTAAGGCGGGAAAATATGTCTCTTGAAATTTGATAATCACTATCCCATTAATTTTCCCCAGGGTGGTTGAATTATGCTAATCCCATTACCTGCACTAGGGAGGGATCCATACCTCGTTCATTTTGTGATGGGGTTTATCCAGTCTCCCATTTTCTAGAGCGCGCGAGTAATTCGTTTTCCATCGTCTCGTTTTCTTTGTTATGCGAGTAATCCAAGACACTTTTTTTGGTTCTATAGTAATAATCATCAATACCGTCTACTGTTTTATAAGAGTAATTCCCCGTCTTGTTTTCGTTATAGAGGTAATGAATATTTTAAAACAGAAGTACACATAAAGCTTTCGTACATGTGTGTGTGTGTGTGTGTGTGAATCTCATATGTATACACGTCAGCTATATGTAACTTAATGTGTACATCTGTGTGTGCCTAAACAAATTGTCGATTCATATCCGTTTGTCATGTGCACATCCATGTGTACCCTAAGTGTATGTAAGTAAACCTACATGCACCTTAATTGTGTATGCATATTATGTTAGTATATGATGTGTTTGTATTTCATTTCGGGCGAACAAATGAGAAAAAAGAAAGAACATTTTTCTGTGGTTAGAATTAGGCAAAATCTTCAAGTAACTGGAGAGGTTTAACTCGAGAGTGTGAGAGACGCCGGCCAACTTTTGCGGCACAAGGAGAAAGAAGCGCCAACTTAAATACTGGATAACTTGGATTTTGTGAAAGTGTGTGGGAGGAAGAGGGAGGGTTGTGTGTGGGTGGTGGAAGGGGGTGTGTGTGGGTGGTGGAAGGGGGTGTGTGTGTGTGTGGGTAAGGGGGTGTGGAAGGGGTGTGGTGGTGGAAGGGGTGTGGGTGGTGAAGGGTTGGTGTGGGTGGTGGAAGGGGGTGTGTGTGGGTGGTGGAAGGGGGTGTGTGTGGGTGGTTGAGAAGGATGTGGGATGTGGTGGGAACTTGTGTGTGTGTGTTTGCATTTATATGTTCGTATGTGTGTACGAATTATGCATGAATAACCTACCTGTGTGCTTGAATGTGTACACACACACACACATGTGCGTGTCTATATTATGCATGTACGTGTGCAGGTATTTATGTGTTTACAGTGGACGTGGCGTGGAGAGCGAGCCACAATTACGCTTAACGAGAGGTAATGTATGGACTCAGGCCTTCACTCAATTATCGAAAAACCATTTCTGTTTGACCTCCTCCCCTCCTCCTCGATCCTTCCCTCGTCCCCCTCCCTCCCTCCCCCTCCCCCTCCCCTTCCCTTCCCCTCCCCTCCCTTCCTCCCTCCCTTCCTCCCCTGCCTCCTTCCCTCCTTCCCTCCCTTCCTCCCTCCTGCTCCTTCCCTCCCTCCCTCCTTCCTTTTTTCCTCCTCTTCCTCCCTCGCTCCTCCCTCTCCTCCTCCTCGCTCCCTCCCTCGCTCCCTCCCCCTGCCCTCCCTCCTTCCCCCTCCCTCGCTCCCCTTCCTCCCTCCCCTTCCTCCCTCCTCGCTCCTTCCCTCCTCCTCCTTCCTTTTCTCCTCCCTCCTCCTCTCCCTTCTTCCCTTCTTTCTTTGCTACTTTCTCCACTTTATTCCTTCTTTACCCCTTCCCTCCCTCTCCCTCTCTCTCCCCCCTCCCTCCTTTCCTGTCCCTACCAACAAACCTTCCCACTTTTGTGATTAAAATTGTTGACTGTTGACCATCTGTTATTAACGACCCTCACATTGAGCTGTTTCTGTTACTGAAGTTAAACAGAAAAAACAGAGGATGTTGACAATAGAATTATGTAATAAATTTGTTCGTTCCTTTTGCTCTTTTGTGCTTATTGTTTCTGATATTGTGGAACATCTACTATTAACTCCTCTCTCCCCACATGCAGTACATACATACATACATACATACATACATACATACATACATACATACATACATACATACATATCTACACACACACACACACACACACACACAGGGGAGGTCAGTGGTCCATGGCAGAATAGGAGATACTCTGCAATTTCCAAACTGCTGGTCGAGCATTTAATTAAGCATTAATGTCCGTAAGTTTTCCAAAAATCAGGTTCTCGTGCACCAGACCAGTAACAACATGGCAGCAGCTGAAATTGCATGAAATAATTAATGGTGTTTTTTTATGGATTCTCTTGTGTGTGTGTGTGTGTGTGTGTGTGTGTATGTATATATATATGTGTGTGTGTGTGTGTGAGTGAGTGATGGACCTGAGGTTTAATGGTCAGCATGATCGTGTCGCTGGACCCGGGCTCGATTCAACTTCAATCCCCGGGCAGGGTGAAACTATGGGCAAGTTTCTTTACGCCACTTGCCTCTGTCTACCCAGCAGTAATCGGAAACCTGGATGTTAATCGATTTGCGGATCGTGTTCCGGGGTAATAGTTAGCCAGTGCAGTTGGGTCAGGCAGCTCGTTAACTTAGGGTGTGGTTGTTGTGTTGGTGACAGTTTCTACAACTTAAACAAATTCACGCCTAGGTGGCCCTTGGGCCGGCCATCTTTGTTACACGAGGGGCAGCCCTTATTATTATTTTGGACGGGTACGACAGACGAAACATCGCTTACCTTTCGCCAATGTAAAGACATTTTTTGTTTTTTACACCAATATGGCACGTTTATGTCAGCTTCGCCAGAAAATAGTTACAAACCCAATCCAAACCAACCCAACCCCAACCCAACACAACCCAACCCAACCCAACCCAACCAACCCAACCCAACCCAACCCAACCCAACCCAACCCAACCCAACCCAACCCAACCCAACCCAACCCAACCCAACCCAATCTCCTAACCCAACCCAACCCAACCCAACCCAACCCAACCCAACCCAACCCAACCCAACCCAACCCAACCAACCAACCCAACCCAACCCAACCCAACCCAACCCAACCCAACCCAAAACCCAACCCAACCCAACCCAACCCAACCCAACCCAACCCAACCCAACCCAACCCAACCCAACCCAACCCAACCCAACCCAACCCAACCCAACCCAACCCAACCCAACCCAACCCAACCCAACCCAACCCAACCCAACCCAACCCAACCCAACCCAACCCAACCCAACCCAACCCAACCCAACCCAACCTTCCCAACCAAAACTCAACTCCCCAACCTCTACCAAGAGTACCATTCTTTTAGTTCTCGTGGCTCGGGGCCTCAACACAACACTATCAATAATGGCTTATAACGAAGTAGATCCATTCCTGTCTTAATTGTGTAATTTGCTTATATATTGGTCTTTGTGTCATCACCACCCCCAGGTCGTCCCAACAAAGGCTGTGTGTGTCGTGAGTGGTGATGGTCAGGGAGAGGACATTTGTGTGACCAGAGTGTTGAGCCAATCTGGTATATTCGCCAACCCAGCCTACCAGCCCCCTCCCCGGACCAGCCACCCAGAGCCAATATAACCTGCCAGTGTGTGTGTGTGTGTGTGTGTGTGTGTGTGTAGGCCTGTGTGTTAGCCTGTGTGTGTGTGTTTATGTGTATACAGTATCCACAGTGAAAAACAAACGAAAAACCAAATCCCTCCTTAAACCATTACTCCATTCGTCCTTAAGATAAACCCAAACACACACACACACACACACACACACACACACACACACACACACACAACAAAAAAGGTTTACGTCGATAAACTAAGTCAAAGCTTTCTTGGGATAAAGCTCTCAAGATGGCCGCCGGTAAAAGCTTTAACCTTTCCAGCAGTCCTTCCTTACTTTAGCAAAGAGCATTACGGATCTGCCTCTGTCTCTCTGAAACCCACCGACCTTCCCCTCCACGTCCTGTCGACCTCCAGGGTACATACAGTATTACGGTGTCTACTGTCTCTGCCGGCAACACTGACCTCTCCAGCGGCTGTACCCAGTTCCTGAAAGCAGTATTCTAAAACATATTCCTCTAAAAGTTATTCTATTGTAAAAATTATCCAAAGAGGAATTATACTTAAAAAAGGTATTATATTCTTAAAGTTATTATCCAATATCGTCCATTTTAAAAAAGTATTATTATTATTATTATTATTATTATTCTCAATGTTATTCAGTTTTAAGAGCCATTTCATTTAACGCAACTCGGACGTTTAGATATTATCAAAGGTGTTGTTACGTGTTTTAAAAGCCTTCAACGACCAAAGCTTTTAAGCAGCGTTCACTGTCTCAGTTTCAACACCATAATACCTGATTTAACATTATTGTCCGCGGTGATCAGATAACATTGTACCTGAGAGGAAGGAAGTTATTAACATACTTAGTGAAGGGAATTGTAATACTTTTCTGTAGTGTAAAGTTTGTAAGTAATTAAAGTGTTTTTGTAGTACAGTTTTGTCTCATGATTGGGAGAGTTTGTTTTTCTTATGAGTTTTAGTAAGTTTATGAATATATGTTTGTTTGATAGTGTGGCTGGTTGTCATTGTGACGGTGATGTTCCATTATCTAGTTCAATATCATCATCTCACCATCACCTCACTATCAACATCACTATCATCTCATTATCATCATCACCAACTCACCATTATCACCTCACCATTACCCACCTTGTCCGACTTTATTCTCACCATCAACACTGTCAGAGAATGATGTTGTGAGGAGGACCTACCCTGGGCTCTCCTGCTGCCACTTCATCACGACAGTATACGGTGGAGGGGCTTCAGGAGGTCTTGGTCAATACGTGGGTAACTCTCTCTCTCTCTCTCTCTCTCTCTCTCTTATCAAATAATTCTTTAAATTTTGTGTTTACTTTCTCTCCTCAAGAATTCATCTATGGTACATTCTTTCTCTCTCATCTTCTCTTATCTCTCTCTGCCTTCAAAAATCTTTCTCCCCTTCATCCTTCCCTTTTCCGTCTCTCCCCCCAAAAAATTTCCCTTTCATTCTCTAAAAAAAAATAAAAAAGGAAAAAATCACTTCCATCTTTCTTTCCCTCTCTCTCACTGCCTTCTTCTTTTTCCTAAGTCTTCTCTCACATATACGTGCCAAGCGTCCCAATACCGCTGCAATGTGCAAGATGCAGAAAATTAGACGCCTTTGTCATGTGACTGGCATCTTCCTCACCACCACCAGGGAGGGAATTTATGTTCAACTAACTCGTGTGTTTTTGTTGTGTACCAATTATTCTTCCTGTTTGATATGAAGGACAAGATGAAGTAGAGAATGATGATGATACGTATTAATGGTTGCCGGCCCAAGGGCCACCTAGGCGTGAATTTGTTTAGGGTGTAGAAGCTGTCGCCAACACAACAACCACACCCTGAGTTAGCGAGTTGCATGACCCAGTGTCAAGGAAAAGTCCGAGAAGACCGGACAACTCGCCAACTGCACTGGCTAACCATTACCCCGGAATACGATCCGCAAATTGATTAACATCCAGGTCCCCAATTACTACTGGGTGGACAGAAGCAAATGTCGTAAAGAAATTTTCCCATAGTTTCACCCTGCCCGGGGATGGAACTCTATCACCCCTTCACTTGTTTAATACACAGGGGAAGATGTCATAATTATTGTCATAGTATGTCACGGTAAGACACTAGGGCAAGAGGTCAGAGGTCACAAGGGCAAGAGATCAGAGCTCACAAAGGCAAGAGATCAGGGGTCAGGAGCGCTAAAGGTCAGAGGTCACAAGGGCAAGAGATCAGGGCTCAGGAGGACAATAGGCTCACAATAGTTAAGAGAGCAGAGGTCACAAGGGCAAGATATCAGGGGTCAGGAGGGCAAGAGGTCAGGGGTCAGGAGAGCAGGAGGTTACAAGGTTAAGAGGTCAGGGGTCAGGTGGGTAAGACGTGTGACGGACAGAAAAAATGATGACAACAGCTCAGTGGATAAGTTTGGGAAGAAAGTCTTTATGATGACATGGAGAAAACTTGGTCGAGGTGTTCCTAACGTGATGCTCTCTCTCTCTCTCTTGTCCTTCTGTCTCCTATGAATCTCTCTATTGTCTCTCTGTTCTCCCTATTTTGTCTTGCGTTCTACTAATTGTCTCTCTCTGTCTCTCCCCCTGTTTTTCCCTATCGTCTCTTTTTATTGTATCTGTATCTCTCTTCTGTCTTTCTTTATTTATCCATATTGACTCTCTATCTCTTCCCTCTGTCTCTCCCTATTGTCTCTCTTTCTCTCTCTCTCTCTCTCCCATTTGTGTCTCTGTCCCCATTGTCATAATTTCTTGGTAAAAAAAGACAGTTACTTCAGGAAAGCTATTTTTTGTTTTAACATTAAGTAAATCGTACGTAAATACTCGGTAAAAAAAACGTACACATGAAGTAAATCGTACATAGATAGTCGGTAAAAAACGTACACATGAAGTAAATCGTACATAGATACTCGGTAAAAAAAACGTACACATGAAGTAAATCATACATAGATACTCGGTAAAACACGTACACAGATCCTAGATAAAAAAAAAATCTTAGTTATCCAGTAAAATATAACTCACAAAAACCATAGCGTAGTAAAACATCTCCCAAAATTTGCTCATATCTCATTTTTTTTTTTAATATTTTCAGAGTGGTATCGTCAGCTGGAGAGAAAAATTATGGGACAAAAGACTTTCTGGTGTCGTCGTAAAAAAAAAAAAAAAACCTAAATCTTCCGGGCCATGGGGGAGACCAAATGACCTGTGTTCCGCCACTTCCGGACGCTCCTAGGTCACACTGCGGAACAAATGTAGTCTTTAAAAGGTGGGGAGGGGGGTGGTAACATTAAATTAAACTGAGCGAGAAACGCCTAAAAAAGTGGCGTCGTTGGGGTTCGGAGATGGACCATGTCAGTGTCTGTCTGTTCGGTGTGACACTCGAGGCCATCACGTCTTCCTCCATCTACGGTGGAGGATGAGGAGGAGAGGGGAAGGGGCAGGGGGCGGGCAAGTTTTTGGGACGGTTCACTCATTTATCTCTCTCTCTCTCTCTCTCTCTCTCTCTCTCGTTTATATCTTTAATTTTGATATATTACCCACCCACCCTGTTTCTCTGATGATGTGGGTGTGTGAGAGAGGGAAGAGAAAGAGTGAGAGAAGGAGGAGCTGGTAGTGATGGTGCTGTAGGAGGCGACGCATAAAGGATAGATCACCGGAAAATGACCGAAATTTGTTTCTGAGTCACCCCTTGAGGAAAATACTATAGTTATCCCTAAAAAAAACAACAAGGGAAATACAATGACAATAGAGTATTTAACACTACACACACACACACACACACACACACACACACACACACACACACACACACACGCACACACACACACACACACACGCGCACACACACACACACACACACACACACACACACACACACACACACACACACACACACACACACATATTGTTCCGGGAAGAGAGAAGGAGCAGCCTTGTCTTGTTGACTGGTGAGAATTATATAGCAAGGAGGGAGACGACAAGCGTATATTTGAGCACTCTCTCTCTCTCTCTCTCTCTCTCTCTCTCTCTCTCTCTCTCTCTCTCTCTCTCTCTCTCTCTCTCTCTCTCTCTCTCTCTCTCTCTCATCTTACTCACACTATATCCTAACCCTACATCTCACTATCTCTGTCTCGCTGTCATTCTCTTACACACTCTCCCCTTCTCTCTCAAGTTCGCACTATGTATCTCTTCCTTTATGTGTAGGAAGGCTTAATCTCACTAGAGAGAGAGAGAGAGAGAGAGAGAGAGAGAGAGAGAGAGAGAGAGAGAGAAGCCCAGATTAGAGAAAGAGGCTAGAGACAGGACAAGAGAGGGAAGGGGAAGGAGAAAGATATGAATAGAAATTGGTTGCAGATTTGGGTAAAAGTCTGGAAAGAAGGGAAACGAGAGGTGAACGAGGAGAGTAGGACACATTTACAGAGAGAGAGGGGAGAGAGAGAGAGAGAGAGAGAGAGAGAGAGAGAGAGGTGTGACTGTTCTAGAGTTTTGAAGTACGGAGATTAATGAACCACCGAATGACAAACACTGCCAAAAGATACACGTACACTTCCCTCCACATGGCAACGGCGTTCCAGTGCCACATCTCGTACCCGAGCCCTCACACATTCCCAGGCTGTGGTACGTTTATATGGAGGCAACTGTAGAGTCCACACCACTTAAAAGCTACATATTGGCGGCCTCGAGATTTCTAACCAGCAACTTCCCTGGGTTCATCCCTCCCCCACCTACAGAAACATACAAACCAGGCAATAAATTGATGGTCAGCCACGGTGTAAACTTTACACTTTTTTTTATTTACCTTTATTGTGCGAGGATTGAGTCATAAACAATGATAACAATAGTGAAATAAGTTGTACTGTAACTATTTATTTCAAGGGTGTTGGTGGCACAGTGGTAATACATGTATCTCTCACCTCTAAGCCATTGGTTCGAGTCTTACTTGGACTAGACACACATAAGAAGGATGCTATCCAGTGTGACACTACCAAACGCCAAAGGTGTCCACCAAGTACAGTACTGTGAAGTTTCATTCTGTACTAACACTGGACAATAAAGTTCTTAACAAAATTAACAAAGAACAGACAAACTCCCCCGGCTATTAAGCTGATAAGTGATATTATGATATATATAAAAATAGGTAATTAAATGATTACCGGTGACAAATAAAGTCAATCAACGTGAAATGTTGGAGTTACCGTTAAAAAATAACCATTATCTCAAGCACTCCAAAGACCATTCTCTATGATTTCTGATTTGTCCAATAGATGGCATCACAATCGGCTTAAAGAATTATAAGGAAGTTTATGTTCTTTGTAAAATTCCTCGATGTCAACAGAGGCCTCTAGCAAGGCACCGCATGAGTCCAGTGTTGTCACTACCTTAGTACCAGTAAGGACATACACGAAGGCTTATAGACAACCAAATACAATAGCTGGTGAAGAGACTGAAATTGACGAGGTCTGCAAAGTATGTACAGGGTTCGTCAGAGTAGAAAAGCGTTTGAAAGTGTCACTAAGTGGTCTTCAGTTTCAAAAGTGTTTTTAAGTATCCTAAAGTTTTCATAAGTATGGTGAAGTAAGTTACGTAAGATGTTCATAAGTGTTAGTGTTTGTGTGTCAGTGTTGTAAAGTGCCGTAAAAGGCGTATAATTTCATAGTGTCATAAAGTGGCATAAAGTCTCGAATAATTGTAAAGTGCACAAGCAACATACAATAGTGTCACACGGTTTCGGAAAGTGTCGTAAGGTGCTGTGAAGTATAATTACTGTCGTGAAGTGTTGTAAAGTATCTTGAACTATCGCAAGATGTAAAGTGTGTCATGGAGTGCAGCAAGGCGTTAAGTACCATGAGGTGTCAGAAAAGTGTCAAGACGGGGCCAGGAGGTGACCCTGTAACGCGCCAAGGTTTCAGCTACCATCAGCACAAGGTAACTACTAATAATACTGTCAGAGATATGATGGTGTGTAGGGTTGCTCCATGTACTGGTAGGTCAATAACAGGAGCTACGTTTACAGTAGGTTTATAACTATTTTTATTAACAATAAAAATTTCGGTCAATTTAGGATAGTGGCCAGGTTTCGGTTAGGTTATGTTAGATTAGGTTAGGTTAGGGCAGTTAGCACCAGAAACGAAGGTCAGAATCGTTCGAATCACAACAAGAACCATAGGAAAAACGTTCTTTTTTTTGGAGAAATCGAAACCATCATAAATTGACCAAATTTTTTATAAAACAATAACAATAACGCATGTACAGTCTCGTTCAAGAGTCTTCGAACACTGCTGAAGACACCTGGCAACTCAAGGTCGTTTGTTTAGTATAATATGTAGTAAACAAGAGTCCTTCACAATTCTATTCTCTTCACCGAATCCATCCACGCACGTCACTACTCCCTATTGTCTTGTCCCTTCCGTCACCGCTCTGCCCACCAATCGACACAGTCCCTTTCGTCACCACCCAGTTGCTCTCACTCTCAATCGCCGCTCCGCCAACTGTTACTCTCGATCGTCGTAAGCTGTACTGTTTCTCACTCAACCGTCAGGGTATATGCTAAATTAAAATCAAGGGAGGTGTTGTACTTGCGCCAAGCGATGTGTGTGGAGGCATTTCGACAAGAGAGCGTGCCGCACCCCTGTCGACGACGGCGGCCATTTTGTTGCTGCCATTGTGGAAAACCTAATTTCTACCCTAACTCTACTATGCATGATGGCATGGCAATAATGGCCTCTGTACTCCTATTTATGCCCCCAATGTTTACTATGGTGTTATAGGAGATTCTATTTTATCCATTTTTATCTTTATCCCACTAATTTCAACCAATGTGTAGGGGAGGCAGTAATTATATTAATTTTTTCTCCTTTCTCTTTGCCTTCTTCTCTTCTTTATTTCTTAATTGGTTCTCTCTTCAAAGTTTCTTTCAATTTCTATCTTTATTAATTTCTTATGTTAGCTATTTCTTAGTTACCTTTCTTGTCACAGATACCCTCTAGCCTCTTATCTGTGGTAGCATGGCTCGAGAGTTAGGACCCGGAGGTTTACTGTAATTACTGGGGAGAAACAAAGTTAAAATACTGCAGGGATAATGATACCCCCAACATACAATAAAGATAGGTACGCCTTCCAACATCCACCATTACTTGGTTTACTTTATAGTGAGACACAACATTATAATCGTACAAATAACACACTTAAGCACCACCAATACAGGTTACCGACGAATTTATCTCTTACTTACTAACAGGACTCCTAGTAATATCACCACATTAATACTTCAATAGCCTCAGGACTAAATAGCCTCCTTGGCTACTTTGTTACCTTCTCCAAGAAGTAAAGTGGCGACCCTCATACACTTGTTCACTACAGACATCCATACAACTGAGAAAATTACATACATGGATACTTGGATGAATAATATACCCATTAAGTAACTCTACTTATCGTGAGATACAGTAAGTGGACCACAAACACATTCTGGCCACCTCTGAGCGGTTGGCTGCACGTAAGATCTCAGCTCACCACATCACCGTGTTACACGACGCTATCAAATCTTAACAGCCTTCATCCATCTCCATACTGATGCTGGATGTCGTCCTAGCATACAACGACCACCCGTGGTTTATTCAGGCACCTGTTACACAGTGGAGTCAGGCTTGAGGATCAGGTCAGAGTGAGTTGACATGAATGTCATAAAATACGTTTAGTATTTACCATAAGTATAGGAACATCGTACGGTGAATTTGAAGGTTCAATAACTCTCATCTCGAGTATCTTTCGGATTTCTTCTACATTCTTGCTTTTTGCTTAAGGGATTGAGGATGGTCTCACTCTGATAGGGGTTGTCCTTGTGGTTTCTATCTTGTGTTCCCCAAGGTTAGTGTATCCTGGTAAACTGGAAAATATTTCCTTATTGTCTGATACCACAGCACGCACCTGGGCTCACCACTTTTTGATGTCCTCCAATTTTCCTGCTCCAGTAAGGTCATCAGCATATGCCTACTACTACTACTTAAAATTAAATATCTTAATACAAAAGTAGCTACCCTAGCTGTTTTGAGTTAGTTGAGCTGCATATCTACTACTACTACAACCGCCCTTCCTTCCATTGGACGGTGAGAATTTCCATCACAGGACTTCAGACACATCCAACGAAGCCCGTGTGGACGTCAGGGGACGCGGGGACAGCGAGCCTTCCTTGACATACGGATTTTCGATCCCATGGCCGCATGTCACCGTAACCTAGCTCTCGATGCTGCACACAGGAGGAACGAGAATGACAAGATCAGGGCATATGGGAAGAGAAGTCTGAATGTTGATCAGGGCAGCTTCACTCCTCTGGTATTCACAACGCTTGGTGGGATGGGACTAAGTGCAAGATGTTTCTATGCCATACTCGCGGAGGTGTTATCTGAACGGAAGCAGCAGCCTAGAAGCTACGTTACAGTCTGGTTGAGATATCGACTGTGCTTCTCTCTACTTTTAGGTCTAAATTGCTTTGCCTCAGGGGAACAAGATCTTCGGCCCCAAAGCCGACAACGGTCGCAGATATTGTCTATGAGGCAACAGCCACCGAATATGCACATAGCTCTGCGACTCAACTAACTCAACACAGCTTGGGTAGCTACTTTTGTACTAGGATTTTTAATTTTATGGCAATAAAATGGCGGCGAAGGTGTGGCTATTGGGAAAGCTGGAGGCCACTTAAAAAAAATACTACTACTACTACCACTACCACAACTACTACTACTTTTTTTTAACGTATCCTCCAACCCCCCCCCCCAATAGCCACGCCTACGGTGGCATTTTATTGCCTTAAAATCAAATATATTAACAAGAATGTAGTACCCTAGCTGTGTTGAGTTAGTTGAGCCGCAGATCTATGCTGACGGCATTCAGTGACTGTTGCCTCATAAGTTGTACTGTTCTTCACTCACCCGTCAGAGTCCATCGCTGCCCTGTAGTCATGCGCAATCAAATTGACCTGCCTCGACACCCTCCTCGCCTGACTACTATACCTTCGCCTGTTGGAGTTGGCACCAAACACGCGGCAAACTGCTGTTAAGCCGAACACTGGTTATTGAGCCTGACATATTGAACAAATTCTTTTTGTCATCCATTTGGCATAAACTAATGCTTAAGATTATTGGTTCTGCCTTAGTTGTTCCTGTAAGTTAAGTGTGAATATTCATTTAGGTGTTTGTGTGGGACAGATGGCAGGTAATCTCATCTGTATTATTTCTTTTCTTTTTCCAGGTAAGTGGAAGTTAAAGCAGCTCTTCAAGGGACATTAACACACCATATCTCAGGTACTGTACGTCTAAGTTATCATATTTATTGATTATCGTTTTATTCATCAGCTACTGTAAGTCTGGAATCCTTCGCATCCCACAACAGGTTTAAAGGAACGTTACTCTTCCCCTCCATCTTTGAGGACGTCAGTGTCTCTCCCTTATCAGTGAGTCAACGTGATGCCCCCACTCGTTCACGCGGACGTCGGACCCACTCCTTATCCTTACACCATCTTTGTGGTCGCCTGTGTTCCCGTCGCTGTCTATATGATAGTCTCCCCCTCCCCTTCCCTCACGCCGCCTATGAGGGTATCGGAGTCCTCCCCCCCCCTCCACCTTTCAGTCAGAGCCTCTCCTCTTAAGTGGGTACAATTAGTGGAAATTTATCCCGTAAATATGTTTATAGGCCAACTGGATCAAAAGTTACATTTTTCTTAAATTTCACTGAATACGCATGGCGGCCATCTTTGCTTCTCATTATTGGGTACCTGCAACCAGATATTGCGTGTATATCAGATGATAGCAGCGGTAATTAGACGGGGGGGGGACGTTTTTGGTATCTGGCCGCCGGTCTATATACCTTAATTAGACTCGTTTACTAATCACGATGCAACCGCTCGTACAATGCAGGACACAGTCCCTCCCCAAATGCTCACTGACACCTCCATCCACGACACACACACATTGCCCTTCTGTCCCTCACGTTACTAACGCGTTTCCTTTTTCTTATCCTTCCCGTTTCTTCACACTGTTGTCTTTTCTTTTCTAACTCATTAGTCGTTATCGAGGTCTATCTCCTCTTCAATTGTAAGGGTTTAACAGCATTTACGGGAACTAATGAAGGCACTTTCAGTCCATAAGTGGAATTAAGTAATAATGAGGAATAAGTTTCAGGGTAGAAATGACAGCATATGCATTTTAAAATTGTTAATATAGAACAAAATTGAGTTATATTCAGTCAGCAAGTTACTGTGGTGTGAAGGCCTAGCCCGGAAGAATAAGGTCCAGTCCCAACTAGAAAAATCACAGGAGAATATGGTTGCTAAGTAAGGTAACCGTAAGGTTGGTATTGGTATGGTTTACCACCATAACAACCCAACCTTAAGGTCATATTATAGAATGGAGACGTTTAATATTTATCGCGTACAAACTATTAAGGTTATTTAAGATAACTAATTGACTAACTTACACCGGCATAGTTTTCGTAAATAACAGCAATATTTTGTCATATCCCAATATTATTCCGTCAAGGTCGTAACTAAAACAAAGGTATGGGCAGTTTTAGAAAAATAAAATTAATTTTTAATTTATTTATCCATACTAACGTGTTCGGGGGATAGGAGTTTTAAAGGCCGCCAGTCTGTGTGGCTTTTTATGGCGTAGGCTGTACATACAACCAAACACAGACAGACAGAACGAGTACAGTTCCAGCCATCACAAAGACAGGTTGAATGACACTCGCCGTCCTGAACTTAACTAACCCTCCTCCCTCCCTCCCTACCCCTTCCCTCAGCAGGTAGTAGTAATATTTTCACATGTAAATTGGACGCCTCCCATTGAGAGTTTCACCCTTGTCGTGCAGCCAAACTTTTTACGCTTCACGTATATTTAATTAGTTCTTGTGCCTGTGATTCATCGCTTGTAAAACATTAAATTCCCGGCGTTGTCCTTCCTCCCAGACATGCTTTGTTTGATCATGTGCTCGGTAGGTACGGGTTATGTTGGGTATTTCCTCTATACTTTGTTCATATATATATATATATATATTGTAATGTACAGGTATCATAACATCATCCCGTGTTATCGTTGAGTTCACTAACCCTTATTTTAATGGATATTTCTCTTTTTTGTAACCTGCAATGTACAGTATTTTATGTGACCCATATTTATATACGTCAAAACACATCAAATTACCGAGCCTTTATTAACGCCAAATCCAAGTGGCCTTTGACTGGGGTATTCCATATTTTGTAATATATTTCATTATGTCCTTCATTAATGAATAGACCAGACTAATATTATATTGGTGTTCAGTTTACTCTGTATCATTTGTAAATCAAGATTGTGTTAGTAAACAGTTCCAGGTATTTACATGAAGCTTCACATACAGTTGGTGATGTCAAAAACTTCTTAACTAGAGAATGAGAAGAGAGATTATAATTCAGTCTAACCCATCGGTAGTTTCCATTTAATCATTCGGATCATTTTAAAGGATATCCCGACAGACACAGGATCATACTAACGAGTAAATATTGAGTACAAGACCAAATTCCCGACAACATATAGAACACTCTGACGGGATAATACTTGAGTACTTTGTTACATAAATCGCCGGACACATTATGAATCCTTTCAGCCCATACTCCTCCAAACACCCAATAAAAATGAGAAACAATCCAATAAAATAATTCATAAAATAAATAAGTTAAAATATAATGAAGGAAGAAAGATAACAATAAGTCCATAACCCCAAATAATCTGCAAGAGACTCCTCGAGAAATTTTTTGGGGGGACCAAGTAGTTTATTTAAGTTTGGAAGATTTGGTCTTGGTCTATTCAGGCGAGCGAGGACAGGTGACCGATGGAGGCCCTGTTGTAGTGATGATCCGGTCCTGTGTTATTGTTTTAGGGGAGGTTGAGAGGTGAGAGGGAGGAGGGGAAGGAAGTATAGGGGAGGGAGGGGTGATGGAGGGACAAGTAAGAGGTGGGAGGTGGAAAGGAGAGGGGTAGGGGGGGCAGGCAGAAGTGAGAGATGAGGGGAAGGAGAGGGTAGGGAGGGAGGTTAAGAGATTAGTAAAGGAAATTTAAGAGTTCAGGGAGAGACTGAGTAGACGTGGGGGATATGAGAGAGAGAGAGTGAGAGAGAGAGTGTGAGGCAGAAGGTTAAGTAGAGAGATAGAGGAGAGTGAGAGAAAGGGTTAAGTAGAGAGAGAGAGAGAGGGGAGTGAGAGAAAGGGTTAAGGAGAGAAAGGGAGAGGGTTAAGTAGAGAAAGTGAGAGTTAGAGGGAGAGAGAGAGAAAGAGAGAGAGAGAGTAGCAAGGAAGATGATAAGGAGTAAAGAGTTACTAGAAGGAGGAAGATAGGAAGGCTCAGAGAAAGAGGAGGATTAAGAGCTCAAATGAAGAGGGAAGACAGCAGGTGAAGAGTGATAAAGGTAGGAAGAGAAGATGAAGAATTAGAAGGTCGAGGAGGGAAGGAGGGAGTGAGAAAAAAATGTGAGAGAGAAATACAAGATGTGAGAATTACTGAGGGAAAGAAATAAAGGACTTAAAAGAGAATTAAGAAGGACCGAGGGAAGAGGGAGGGAGAGAAAAATTGTTTGGTTAAAAAAAAGAAAGAGAAAAAAATAGTTGGAAAAAACGTGATGAGAGAGAGAGAGAGAGAGAGAGAGAGATTACCAGGTAAATAAAAAAAAATACTTGAAAAAAAAATATAATAATGAACAAATAATATGTTTGTTATTAATGAAAGAATTGAAAAAAAAAATACGTCAGGATGTGAAGGTCGGTATTAGGATGACAGAGAAGAACCAAAAAAAAAAACAATGATAAAATGGTAAACGTAGAAGAAAAGGCTTCATAATAACGTTAGAGAAGCAGACGAGACAGAAAAAGAATGCTTAATGAAATGTCGTGGTGAAAGAAATGCTCTGTAAAATGCATCTGAAGTCAGGTGGTGTGGGAAGGGAGGAGTCAGAATTGATAAAATATACAGAAAACGAAGATGAAGAGGAAAGAGAAGATGATGGAGAAGAAAGAGATGAAAGAATAGAAGAAGAAGGAATAGAAGAAGAGAACGAAAAATAATAAAATACAGAAAGACAAAGAAGAAGAAGAAGAACACGTGTGAATAAGAGGTTTTCACAGCTTTAGTAAATTGCTCGTTCGCTCGTAATTGTGGCCGTTACACACCACGTGAATGGTTCGTAAACTCGAGTTATAGATGTTACCCAACTTGTTCCTAACTACATATGACACTCTAACTGCTGAGCGTAATTAGATCATAACGAACCATCATTACCCGTACATAAATAGCTGTAATACATAACACATCATGACACATAACTCAGAATATTACAGGAATTACATAGACGTGAATGAACT
The DNA here is from genome assembly GCF_018991925.1 of Homarus americanus. Classification (NCBI taxonomy): domain Eukaryota; kingdom Metazoa; phylum Arthropoda; class Malacostraca; order Decapoda; family Nephropidae; genus Homarus; species Homarus americanus. Next base: position 731,885 of record NW_024726344.1, read on the forward strand.
GTAACTAAAGGTGTTAAAAAAAAGAAGAAAATGACACTGTATTTATTATATATTTCCGATTTACATGAATGATTTATAACTCCGGGTTAAGTAGATTACCTCACTGTGTAGAATAGAGGCTGAGTGGACTAGTGAAGGGAGGGAGGGTCTATGTGAATAGTATATAATGAGGTGTCTACAATGAATAAAAAGTCGTTCGTTAGTAAGTGAATATTAATCAGGTGGAGTGTGAGGGTGTACGTGTGCCGAGAGACAAGATGGGAGGGAGGGTAGGAGTTAAGAGACAGCAGAAGAGAGTTAGTGTGAGATTTTGCCAAGCCGGATGATAGAGAGACTTAGAGAGATAGTGTACATCCATTATGCTATTTAAAACAACTACACACACACACACACACACACACACACACACACACACACACACACACACACACACACACCAACCTTCCCTCCACGTTGCTAAAATATAAATATCCATCTTTTAATGTAGGTTTAAAAAAAAAGTGGATTCACGGGTTTAATATTCATAACTTTTGGTTTTTTTTTCGATTGTGATAAATTAGCGCATCACATTTGATTTTTAAAACACCTGTATAGTACACCTGAGTTTTCTTTTATAATTAAGAGTAAAATGATCTAGAAACAGTATCACCAAGGGTACTAGATAAACTAACGCGTCTGTAATACCTAATTACACCTGTTAATTTTCAGCTAATTAAGTAACCAGGTATACAGGTAATTAACTAAGCTGATAAGTTAATTCATTGATTATTTGGCTGGAAAGGTAAGCGAGTTTGAGGTATACACGAGGGAACAGACGACTTGTTAATTATGCATATGTCCAATTAGATGGGCAGAGGATTAAATAATTAGACAATTAGTTTGTTAATTAGGTAATTGTTAAGCAGGGAAAAGTGTAGGTAGGGAGCCGGGAAGGTACAGTAATTTCATTATTTTTTTAGTAATATAGAAAGATTTTTTGTCATATATGAAAAATATATAAAACAGTTGGTCCAGCAAGTGTTTGACAGGAGTAGGGAAGGTTAGGTTAGGTATAGTAAGGTAAGGAAAGGTAGGGCAGGGCAGGGCAGGGCAGGGCAGGGCAGGGCAGGGCAGGGCAGGGCAGGGCAGGGCAGGGCAGGGCTGATTATTTTGACTTGACCCTATTACAATGTATCACTCAGCTTAAAATAGACTTTAAAGCGGAAGAGAAGAAAATGCAGTAATAATGTGTGTGTTTGTGTGTGTGTGTGTGTGTGTGTGTGTGTGTGCATCAATACGTATAAGTTTGTTACTGTGAGTATGTGTCTTCTGTGTACAAACTTGTGTATAATTATGTACTATTGTGTATGTGTTTTTGTCAGTATATATGTAAGCTTTTGTCTGTGTTTGTATGTTAGTAATGACAACACTAACAGTAGAAATAATTCACCGTGAAGGAATGGCCTCAACTCTCACAACATTATCGTCTCTCACGGCGGTATACAGTTTATAAGACAGCCAGTAACCTTTGCTCGGATCTCATGAAGGTAGTAAGGAACCCCCGCTTGTTACACCCGATTCTTAAAACTTAACCTAACCTAACCTAACCTAACCTGTAATACCACAATCGATCGCTTACGACGGACGGAGAGAGTATCGGCTGGCCGCACATCATCCTCCTGCCGCTGCTGGTCCCGATCTCGACTCGGCAGAATCCACCCGTACATGGGTATGACGTGTTCTGATTGGCCTTTCACTCACCGTGACAACCAGTTAGTGTCTCTTACATGCCTCCCGTGTAACTCCTGACGGACTAACTTAAACCTTGTCATGAAATTAATCCTAACTAAAAGAATCTAACTTTAAGTTAAACATAATTTGGAGTAGATCGGGCCCTGGTTGGACTTCCTAGTAGGCAGAGACCAATCACAGCGCGCCATGCCCTCATATGCGGTGCTAGGTGCTAATAAGGCTCATGGCATCACTGCTTCTTATCACCTGTACTTAACTTACTCCCGAGAGCAGTGGTCCCCAACCTGTAGTTCGCGGGCACCATGGAGCCCTCAAGGGTGTGTTAGAAAATTTTGAATTATTTGCGATTCTTTTTATAAGTAAAATTAATGAAAATATGTAATAACTTGACACAACTGTCGTGTACAGGACGTGTGTATTTACCCCAGACCGGGCCCAGAGAGAGAGCCAGCCTTCTCACTGGGGTAAATACACACGTCCTGTCCAAGAGTAAATGTAAAATGTATGTAACTGGTAACAGTTAGACGTGTAAAACTGTAAATAACTGTACAGTATATATGAGATTTTTTTGTTTCTTGAGTGTAGATCCAAAGTTGTGGCTCCCTCCACTATATTTACAATGATAAATGTGGCCCAGAGCCTCCAGAGGGTTGGGGACCACTGCCCTACAGTGTTGGTTGGCTTGTTAACTCCACACATACCCGGGTGGTTGAGGCACTGGGGAGGTGATCAAGGGAATGGGGAGGTTGTCAAGGCACTGGGGTGGCTGTCAAGGCACTGGGGAGGTTGTCAAGGCACTGGGGAGGTTGTCAAGGCACTGGGGAGGTGGTCAAGGGAATGGGGAGGTGGTCAAGGCACTGGGGAGGTTGTCAAGGCACTGGGGAGGTTGTCAAGGCACTGGGGGAGGTTGTGGGCACTGGGGGAATTAGTCAGGCACTGGGGAGGTTATTAGAGGCACTGGGGAGTGGTCAAGGCACTGGGGAAGTTGTCAAGGCACTGGGAGTTGTCAAGGCACTGGGAAGTTGTCAAGCACTGGGGAGGTGGTCAAGGCACTGGGGAGGTGGTCAAAGAGAATGGGGAGGTGTCAAGCACTGGGGAGTTGTCAAGGCACTGGGGGGGTTGTCTGAGCACTGGGGGGGAGGTGAGGTCAAGGGCACTGGGGAGGTTGTCAAAGGCGCACTGGGGGAGGTGGTCAAGGCACTGGGGGAGGTTGTCAAGGCACTGGGGAGGTTGTCAAGGCACTGGGGGAGTTGTCAAGGCACTGGGGAGGTGGTCAAGGCACTGGGGGGAGGTGGTCAAGGCACTGGGGGAGTCAAGGCACTGGGAGGTTGTCAGGCACTGGGGGAGTTGGCTCAGGCACTGGGGAGGTGGTCAAGGCACTGGGGAGGTTGTCAAGGCACTGGGGGGGAGGTGGTCAAGGCACTGGGGGGAGGTGGTCCAAGGCACTGGGGAGGTGGTCATAAATCACCGGTTGCCACATTAAGTGTCTGATAAGTCAGTTACTATTGGCTGCCAGTTACAGCTGACTGTGTTATTGGAAAATATTGATGGCTGGTGCCTGAATGAGTACATGTCTGCACTCCACACCCGCCCTTCTCGCCTCTCTCTACACCTGCATTTCATACATCACTCCACACCCGCCCTTCTCGCCTCTCTCTACACCTGCATTTCATACATCATTCCACACCTACAATACTCGTTCGACTCACACCCACATCGGGACTATTTCACATAAGAATACAAATTTGTAAGTAAATCTCTTCAGTAACGTACGTGTGTATGTGTGTCGACAGGGCTAACCGGGACAATATCTCAGTACTTTTTGTGGTAGGTACACTAGTAAAAAAAACTAAAGCACTAAAAAAGAGAGAATGAATGAATGAATGAATTAATTAAATATGTATAATTGCAATTATTTTGGTTTTAACTGGAAAAAAATATATAAAAAGAGATTTCTGAATACGAGTACCCTTAATGTATTATGCTAGTGTAACATTTTTATCACGCACTCACTCACTCACTCACTCACTCACTCACTCACTCAACTCAACTCAACTCAACTCAACTCACTCACTCATTCACTCACTCAACTCAACTCACCCAACTCACCCCACTCACTCACTCACCCACTCACATTTAAGTAATTCACTCAGTCCAACTCACCCTGGAGATAAAATTTTCTCTCTCTGCGACTCTCCAGGATTTTTTGGGAGCATCAGGAAGAGTAAAACCTAACCCAGAGTGACGTTTCATTGCGAAGGGCTGAAGGAGGTTAACTCTCTCTCTCTCTCTCTCTCTCTCTCTCTCTCTCTCTCTCTTGTGTCTGTCTGTTTAACCTCTCTCTCTCTCTCTCTCAGGTTAAGTTAGATTTGGATAGGTTAAGTTAGGTTAGATTAAGTTAAGGTAGATTTGGTTAGGTTAGCTTAGGTTAAGTTAAGGTAGATTTGGTTAGGTTAGGTTAAGGTAGATTATGTTTGGTTAGGTCAGATTACATGAGGTTACGTTAGGTGAAGGTAGATTAGCTGAGGTTAAGGTGTTTATTCTTAAGGTGAAATAACCTAGTATATCTAATCAACAGGTAGTCAAAAGTGAAAGATAAAACGGATGTTAAACTAGCTCATTAACTCAGGTGCCAAACACTATACCGTATGGACAATGAGACACAAAACAGACAAACATCAATGGCAACAATTAATGAGACTCGTCCACCACATAGGCTGTTCTGATGGAAGCTTGTTCATTATTCAGCCAACTTCATTTGCTGTTGTTTCATTACCTACAAACACTGTGGTATTTTGGTCTGCATGAATTACCTGTTTAATGAGTCAATTATGCTTGTATGTGGGCGAATAAAAGCCTGTGTGGGTGTGTGTGTGTGTGTGTGTGTAGGTGTAGGTGTATGTGTGTATGGGGGTGTATGAATGTGTGTGTGTGTGTGTGTGTGTGTGTGTGTGTGTGTGTGTGTGTGTGTGTGTGTGTGTGTGGTGCTTTTATGGAACTTTTAAAACTTAATAAACTCTTTGATGCTGAAAATTTGGAGTCATTTTTTCGTCCGTCTGTCAGTCATCTCTTTGTTAAGACTTTTTTTTTGTTGCCCCTTTTTTTACGGTGATATTAAATGGGAAGATTAGAAAATTTTAAATTCGAAAAGTTAAGAAAAAATAACCAAGAATGTATGAGAGAGAGAGAGAGAGAGAGATTAATATATATAAAGGAAACAAATAAAACTAATCCCCCCAAATATCTTCTTCATACTAGTGTAACCGCCGTAAAACAAACAGAAAATTATTCCCGCCAACTTGAGGTTAACCATAAAGCCCAGCCCACGAAATTCCCCCCCAATTGTTCTGTACATTAGCGACCATTACTCACTCGTTCATCCTCTTCAATCTAAAAAAAAAAAATAAAAGAAAATAACACACCACATCGCCCCCAAGTGTTATCTTCTCTGTAATCGCTAAAATTATAGGGATAAAATATAATTCTTACGATATAAACAAACCCGGATGATTACTAGAATTGTAAAAATGCAGAGAGGAGTGATAGTCTTAGTGGCAACGTAGTCTGGGTTATTACCTTCAAGTAGTCTAAATTATAGTAATAAGATAAACCGTGATTCAGCACTAGTTAAAATAAATGGCGTATCTAGACAAATGAACCAAAAGACACGGAGGTAACCCAAGCCCCTTCGTAATGAGAATGTTACTCCAGGTTGAGGAGAGAGAGAGAGGTTTAGGTCTATTTAAGTAACAGGTAAATATGCAAAACAGATTCGTAGGACCGGAGTGTAGAACAGGTGTGTAGAACAGGTGTAGCTCAGGTATGTAAGGCAGATGTGTAAGACGAGATTGTAGGTCTGGCGGGACGAAACTCTCTCTAAAACATAGGAAACAATCAAATTATGTGGGCAGCTTCCTATCCGTTTACCTGGGTAGCAATTACCTAATTAACCGTCTAATTATCTAATTGCCAGAGCCTCTGCCCATCTAATTACATAAATGCATGATTAACAAGTCGCTGGTTCCCTCGCGCGCCATCAACGCCACTTACCTTTATAACTACATAACCAATTAATTAACTCATCAGCCTAAATAATTACCTGTATAGCTGATTAATTAATTACCTCAATACTACCAGGTACTACTAGCTAATTACAATCCCCCAATAAGTTTGTTATATGATTAATTTCATCACATTACAAAGGCTAAGTCGCTTATCTATTAAGTTGTATTGTGGTAATATTGAATTTATTCTTGTCTTGTGTAAGAACTGACTTTAGTGTACGTCCTTAAAGACCTTAGTTGTTGACGTTAAAAGACGCAATGACAACACCAACAACACCAACAACAACAACACCAACAACAACACCAACAACAACAACAACATCATCTATTATTACCTGGCAATGATATTTCAAAGTTTACAATTCGTGATCTAAAACAAATCTCAGTTGTTGTTGTTGTCAGGTATCAAGTGTGGCTCTCATGTGTTGCTGACAGTCTTCTTGTTGTCAGGTATCAAGTGTGGCTCTCATGTGTTGCTGACAGTCTTGTTGTTGTCAGGTATCAAGTGTGGCTCTCATGTGTTGCTGACAGTCTTGTTGTTGTCAGGTATCAAGTGTGGCTCTCATGTGTTGCTGACAGTCTTCTTGTTGTCAGGTATCAAGTGTGGCTCTCATGTGTTGCTGACAGTCTTGTTGTTGTCAGGTATCAAGTGTGGCTCTCATGTGTTGCTGACAGTCTTGTTGTTGTCAGGTATCAAGTGTGGCTCTCATGTGTTGCTGACAGTCTTCTTGTTGTCAGGTATCAAGTGTGGCTCTCATGTGTTGCTGACAGTCTTCTTGTTGTCAGGTATCAAGTGTGGCTCTCATGTGTTGCTGACAGTCTTCTTGTTGTCAGGTATCAAGTGTGGCTCTCATGTGTTGCTGACAGTCTTGTGTATGATGAGGATAGAGATATTATTTTTAATATAATTTAGAAATACCATCCAGATAAAATTGTCAACACCCACGTTAACAGTGTGCTAATGTTTATAGTGTGTCGTTGTTTATATTGTGTTGTTGTTTATAGTGTGTCGTTGTTTATAGTGTGTCGTTGTTTATAGTGTGTCGTTGTTTATATTGTGTCGTTGTTTATATTGTGTCGTTTATAGTGTGTCGTTGTTTATAGTGTGTCGTTGTCTATAGTGTGTCGTTGTTTATATTGTGTCGTTGTTTATATTGTGTCGTTGTTTATAGTGTGTCGTTGTTTATAGTGTGTCGTTGTTTACATTGTGTCGTTGTTTATATTGTGTCATTGTTTATATTGTGTCGTTGTTTATATTGTGTCGTTGTTTATAGTGGCAATAAATTTATATACATTGTTTTCATTATTTCGTATTGTGTTCTTGATCGCACACTTCCACTCTCTCCTGCACTACCCCTACACCACCTACACTACTCTCCCATCAACACCAACCTCTCCCATCAACACCAACACTCTCCCATCAACACCCACCGTCACCCAGCTACACTACACTCTCTCATCAACACCTACACCCAGCTACACTACACTCTCCCATCAACACCAACACTCTCCCATCAACACCCACAGTCACCCAGCTACACTACACTCTCTCATCAACACCTACACCTAGCTACACTACACTCTCCCAGAGGACGTTTTACTACCAAACGTTAAGATGATATAATACTCACCTGCCGTTGAAGGTAATTAACACTCAACCCTTCTGGAGCCTGCTCTTCATTCCTGACTCACGCAGCGCCTTCATTCCAACTATTTCACGAGTCATTTGTCTTTCATCACTGTTGCCTCTTTCCTTTTACCATCACGTTTATGCGCACACACACACACACACACACACACACACACACACACACACACACACACACACACACCTACCTTTGCTGTCACTCTGAATCGAGTATAGCGATCATCCAGGTATGATACAGTGATATGAAGTATTAAGGATGTCACCATCGTTGGTGAGCTCTGAAGTGACTCGAGAGGCCAATATGGGACCGGCAGGGATGTCCACAGATGTTGCACTTGTGAGGGGCTATATCTAGTGCAGGATGGGCGGCGACAACGTCTTTCCGACGCTGGCGCTTGTCTGCCTCGGAATATAGTCGGGCTAAATCGAAAGTATTGACGCCTTCTCGTGTGGTGCTCTTCCAAGCGTTACGGTGTGGAGTGATCGTCTCCCAGGTGACGGGGTCGATTTGGCACTTTTTCAGGTTTGTCTAAAGACTATCCTTATACCTTTTCAATTGCCCGCTAGCATTACGTATATTATTCGTGAGGTGACTGTAAAGTAGCTGCTTTGGCAGCCTACTGTCGTCCATGCGGGTAACATGGCCAGTCCAGCGTAGTTGTTCATGGATAATGGTAGCCTCGATGCTCCTACAGTTGGTGTCAGCGAGAATACTGGCATTTGTTCTTTTCTCTTTCCAGCGAACTCGGAGGATGGAACGTAGATTATGTTGGTGAAAGTTTTCAAGTGCCTTGAGGTGCCTCCTGTATGTGACCCATGTCTCGCTGCCATATAATAGGGTGGGGGGGACCACTGCTCGATATACGTGCAGCTTTGTAGATAATTTCAGCTCCCTACAGCTGAAGACACCGGTACGGAGTCTGCCAAAGGCTTGAGATGCACATCTGATTCGATGTTGAGTCTCTTCATCTATATCCGCGGTGGTGGACAGGTGGGAGCCGAGATACTGAAAGTGGGTGCCAGTTTCCAGAAGAGTCCTGACATTCCATGCAGCGATCATAAGAGGTTGCATAGTTTGCTTTTGTTTTGATCTGTGATTATGATTGTGTTTTCGACCGTGTAAGGATGACCTTGCTGGGTGCAGTTGCCCAGTCAGGTTGATTCTTTAGTCAGGCTGTTTAGGGCACCTTTTCTAGCCCTCTCCCCGTTTCTTACTGGAGCTCTGCAAGCATGTCTGCCTGATGCGGGGCTCCACTGTAGATTTTTGGTTCGTGGTTTACTCCCGTAGCCTTATACCTACCAAGGTTAATCCACAAGGCAGCGGGACAGTGGTTGGTAGGTATCAGGGCGTGTCCACATGCTGATGGACCTATATGCTGTTCATCTGGGGCCCACTTCTGTTTCAAGGTCCCATACTGGTCTATTCTGGGGCCGCGAGGCACCCAGTTACCTGTGTGTTGCCACGAGGAGACACAGCAGTTTTTATGGTGAAGAGGCTGTGTACTGGCAGTGGAATACTTACGCAAGGTTGCTTCCTTGTTCACCACGAGGGCTATCCAGCGGCGGTAGCAGAAAGCGAGAGGAAGCAAATAGTGCTTGCAACTTAACAGTTACATAATCCTGCCACACTAAAAGGATTACACCACCCTGTACACGCGCGCTTGCACACACACACACACACACACACACACACACACACACACACACACACACACACACACACACACACACACACATCTCTCTCTCTCTCTCTCTCTCTCTCTCTCTCTCTCTCTCTCTCTCTCTCTCTCTCTCTCTCTCTCTCTCTGACTACCAAACTTTCCCTCATAGCGTGTGTTTGTGAGTGGGTGCTATAGTCATTACTCACAGCCATTATTCACAGGAACAAACGCCTCCGTGTGAGTGTGTGGTTGTTGTCTCCTTGACGACACTCTCATAACACCCTCATGATATTCTCTCTCTCATAACATCTCACATCACATCCTCCACAACATCCTCCCTACACACCCTCACAACACCCCCTTCACAACACAATCCCTACATCCCCTTCACAACACAATCCCTACATCCCCTTCACAACACAATCCCTACATCCCCTTCACAACACAATCCCTACATCCCCTTCACAACACAATCCCTACACCCCCTTCACAACACAATCCCTATCCCTTCACAACACAATCCTACATCCCCTTCACAACACAATCCTACATCCCCTTCATACAATCCCTACATCCCTTCACAACCACTCCTTCACATCCTTCCTGCATTATCCCACATCCTTCACAGCACAATCCACTTCACAACCCTTCTCCTACCAATCCTACATCACACAACACAATCCTACATCCTTCACAACACAATCCCTACATCCCTTCTGCCCACAATCCCACACACTCCTTCACAACACAATCCCCTACACTCCTTCACAACACATCCCTACACTCCCTTCACAACACAATCCCTACACCCCTTCACAACACAATCCCTACACCCCTTCACAGCCTTCTCACCCCTTCACAACACAATCCCTACACCCCCTTCACAACACAATCCCTACATCCCCTTCACAACACAATCCCTACACCCCCTTCACAACACCACCTCCTCAACATCCTCCCTTCACATCCTCACAACACTACAGCACCCCCCTAAAACAATCCCAACACCTTCCCTTCACACCCTCACAACACACCCTCCCAACACTACAACACCCTCACAACACCTCCACAACACCCCTCGTAGCTATCTTCCTTCCATCATCACCCTCCTCTTCCCTCTCCTAGCAGTAATCATCGGTCTTATCTATGTTATCCGACCAGCCTCCGGTACAGTGGTAATGACCCGTCTCGTCAGCCAGTGTAGCGAGTCTGGCTCTCTCTGGCTTTACCGTACATCCGAGCCTTTCTGAGTCTCCCAAACAGCCTTTCGTACTGGGATAGTGGTCAGGATTCTCTCAATGTTATCTTTTGTGTCTATTTCTCCTGTCCTATTGGCTCAGTCTAGGTTACTCCTTGTTAACATGAAATAGCCTGAATAACAACCAAATCTGAAGGGACTAATTACGCTCATGTGTGTGTGTGGTCTTGTGTGTGTGTATACCTTTATATACTTACTCCCTGCTAGGTACCTACTCCTAACATTGTTCATAAACCACAAACCACAAACCACAAAAACTCTTATAATACAACTTTGTAAAATCACCTCATCATCCGGGACTAAATATCATAATATATATGTTTGGAGACGTCGTATGGTGCCTCAACACAATGACCTAATGACTGGCGCAGTGTTGACGTACAGAGCCGCATTAGAGTCTTGCGTCACGACCACCGACGACCCTCTCTTGAAAGTGACGACTAATATTAGTAACGAAGGAGGACATGACTGGGTGAGTATGTAACTATTATTTATATATTAAGAAAATTATCAAATGTCACCGCTAGGTTTCGCACACTCTTAGGTTACTGTTTACTGACGCCTTCATTTATTTGACTATGCATTTATATTTACTTGTTTATGTCTTTGCTCAGGTGGATAATATAAATGTTTGTTTCATCTATTTTCCAGATAGTTAGTTAGTTAGTTAATGTGATAGTGAAGTATTAGAGTTTAAGTTGTAGAGTATCATGAACAAAGTCCATTCATTTAATTAACTGAGATTACATTTACACTCGCTGATTTTAATTTCGTGATAAGAGAATTTAATGAACCTGTGCACGTATATTTCTGCCTGGAACACAGATTAAAATCTTTCCTCAAGAGATATAATCAAGTGAGCTGACGAGACCTGCATAAAATACCTATTTGATTCCAGGCATTAAAATATAGTTAGGAAAATACTATTATACTTAACGTGTGATAAAACAAAAAAAAACATATAATGACGGGTAGTAAATTTTGTGTTAATGAGATGTCAGAGTTAATGGGATTATGTATCCCGATGTCTATAATCAAGAGCTGTGTAATGGCGGCCACGATAGACATCACGATAGACAGTTTCCCAGGGTTACACACACACACACACACACACACACACACACACACACACGAAGGAGGAAACAGACAAATTCATCCCCCACATCTCATCATTTTCTCCACTAAATCTTGTTATAATATGATGCAGTATGATTGATGATAACAAAAAATATCGTGTTGGTATGAAAGGATTACAACTCACTGTCTCCTCACTCCTTAAGAGGGGATTTTTGTAGACGTGAGTGTAAATAAGAGACAGGACACACACACACACACACACACACACACACACACACACACACACACACACACACACACACACACACACACAGAGTATACATCAACTGGTAACCGGGAGCCCCAGGTGGTATAGAGGCCATCTAGCTGTGAGTACCACCATCTGTGAGAGGTTCAAGAGGGAGAGTAGTGTAGTACAGGTGGTGGAAGGCGAGAGGTGGGTTCACAGAATCATAAAATAGATCTTATCTGAAAATGATGTCAGTTCTCTTGTTTGTCTTAGTCGGTTCAATATCCGTCTCTCCTGACTGACTGACTGACTGATTGTACTGACTGACTGACTGACTGACTGTACTGACTGACTGACTGACTGACTGACTGACTGACTGTACTGACTGACTGACTGTAAGGATTTTTATATTATCAAACACTTTTCTTTATATACGCTGCCAGATGTATAACCTTCATACTGACGCAGCTTTGATTAACTCTTGGGTCATCGCTGTGTATGTTATCGTTGACCTTAAACAGTAATTAACAATACACCCATTAAGGTAAAAATTAGTCCTGTTATTACAATGATTAATAACAGGAATTACATTTCCAGAGAGAGATTAATAACAAGATTTACACTTTTTCATCGCGTAATACTAAAAATATCGCCTTAATTCCGTAAAATAAAATAAACTCACCCTTCAGTTCTTCTCTCAAAAACCTAAAACTTAGTTACAGGTTCTTTCATTCAGTTAAAATAAAAATAAAAGCGAAAAAATATTGTCACACGGGGTCCCCGGGTCGAAGGTGAGGTAGGGGTGTAGAGGGCGGCGGCGGCGTGTTGACAGGTGTATCAACCTTGTTATCCCGGCCCAGCCAGGTAGAGTCCGGCATCCACACCCACCTCCATCTCTTTCACTTGACCGTCGACCACTATCTTAATGGACCCTCCACACCTTTGATTAGGTATGTGTTATATAATTATTATTATTATTATTATTATTATTATTATTATTATTATTATTATTATTATTATTATTATTATTGACAAATGGGTGCGGTCCTCATCTCGTATCCTAAGGGTCTCTGCGTCAATCCCGAGGCACCCCTAGTCCACCCAGCTGTAAATGGGTACCTCACCTCACAATTGGGGAAGTGAACCCCTCACTATTCTACCTGACTACTCTCAACAATATTATTTAGTTAGTTGTGTGTTAAACGACCAATTAGTTACCTGTGTGTTGGGTGTTTGTCTACTTAAATTTTACTTAATTTTTCCCCGTGTGTTCCTCTACTTAGACTGTCTTTGTCCCTTTACTTGACATATTTCTGAAGAGTTGAGCACTAGGCCGTACAGTGAATGAAACTCGACAATAACCAGAACTCTTGCACTTGTCCTTTTTCAACTTCAAGAGTCATTAATACTAAAAGCCGCCATTGTCCTCAGGAAAAGATAAACATGTAAACAATAACAATAGATTCAATTAATGTAATTCCCTTTCTATTTTACTTCATAAGTTACCCTTTACGGAAGGACCGTGACATCATAACTCCATGTAAACAAACGGTCTTACGTCGCTCTTTTGTTTTGTCTCTTTGTTTCCTACTGTCAGGGAAGCCGTCCGTAAAGTAGCTACCGTCATCCTATACTGAGAAAAGAGAGTACCTTCCTCAAGCGGTCTGAGGGAGTAGAGTGATGCTTTATGGGGAGCCAAGACGGAGAAGAAATGGTGAGAAGAGTAGCAAGAGGGAGGGAGAGAGAGTCACAAGAAGGAGAGAAAAAAAGAGAGAGAAATAAAAGGAAGCAGGAGAATAGCAACAGTATGTAGAGGGAAGAGAAGGAGACGGATAGTAAGAGGGGAAAAAATAAGAAAAAGAAAACAAGAGAAAGAAGCGGATAATAAGTGTAGAGTCAGGGGTTAGGGAGAGATGGAAGGGGTGAATTAATATGTAAATAAACAAAGCAGAATTGGATGATGATAAGAGAGCCTTTAGTGGTAAAAATTTCTTGAGATGACTGGATGAACGTTTGTCTGTGTGTGTTGAGTCTGTGAAACATCCATATAACGGACTTATATCTTCATGCAATCCGTTAAAAGTGGGGATTTCACAATTAACAGACCCTTGATATAACGGACTTTTCATCTCTATATAGTTCGTTAGATGGAGAGTTTACATCGAACTCCATGTAGTCCGCTATATAAAGGTTTCACTCTATATAACGTATAAAAACCACCAGGCATATATAACTGTTTCAGACACACACACAGACAAGATAAGCGATGGGGCGTGATTGACCAAGAGGGAGGACCTCTTACTCGGCTACAAATGGAACAATCTGCAAAGACAGGGAGTACCAGGTCTTGATGCCTCTCTCAGCCACGACACGAGGAGGACGAGTAGAGAGAGAGAGAGAGAGAGAGAGAGAGAGAGAGAGAGACTCATAACTCCATAGGATCATGATAAAAACCTCCGTCCACCGCCACTATAGTGAACTACTGATCCAAAACTCTACTGTACCACACACAACACCATTCACCACACCACCACACACAACACTGGTCTACCACACCTGTACCACACACAACACTGGCCCACTCACACCTGTACCACACACAACACTGGTCTACCACACCACCACACACACAACACTGGTCTACCACACCTGTACCACACACAACACTGGTCTACCACACCTTTACCACACACAACACTGGTCTATCACACCTGTACCACACACAACACTGGTCTACCACACCCAAAATTTCCACAGACAACACTGGTCTATCACAATCTAAAAACAGCAGACAACACTGGTCTATCACACCTGCACCATTAATAATAACACTGGTCTACTCACACCTGTACCAATACTAATAACACTGGTCTATCACACTAGAATTAATAATAATAATAATAATAATTCATCTGTTAACCTTGAAGAAAATTAGCTAAATTAGTTATGTCTTCGTCATCGTGAATAGAGAAATCGTACCCAGGTAAAAAAATGATAGAATTTAGTCTCACTGCTAGAAAATTAAATCTTATTTCGTTAATTAGAGGAGCTGATGAAAGGTACTCAAGGAACAACAGCTAATTGAAAAACTAACAAGACCAGATTCCTTCAGGTTTCATTTTCTGCAGACACATGACGAAAATATATGCACGGATTTAACAGAAGTGTTTTGTCATAGTTTTGTAGATGAAATTGCTGTAAAATAAGGATCACCTGAAAATTAGGAATACTTAGTTTAATTCACGTTATCGGGCCGGTTAGGAGCAGGTTGATTAGGGTTGTGTTGTGTAAGGTTAGGTTAGGTTAGTTAGGTTAGGTTAGGTTAGGTTAGGTTGTGTAAGGTTAGGTTAGGCTTGCTAGTTTAGGTGTTTAATTATCAGGTTAAATAAGTTATGGTGCTTAGTCTTCAAGATCAGGTAATCCGACTCTTCAAAGCTCCTTTCTTGATACTGTGACGGTCGTGTGGAGGAAGTGTACCATTCAATTACACCACATTATATCAAGTACATAATATTTATCGAGGTAATACAGACTCATAAATCAAAACATTAGATAATAAAGTTAATTTTGTCTTAGATACTATTAAAAGAACTGACATAAAAAGTTTAAACACATCGATTCGAATAATTTTTTCCTGGCGAACACTTGATATCTGTAACTTTATGATTATATTGGATTTATTTGTTCATGTTTTAATATTTTGGAAATGATGTAGCAATGAATGGTATTATTATTAATATTATTATTATTATTTTGTATTAAGTAATTCCAATACCCGATGCAAAACGTAATCAATTTTATTTTTCGTGTTTTTTTTTCTTCTGACTAATACTAAACGTTCTGCTCATAAAGCAAGAGACAACTAGCACGTAGAGAGAAAAAGTTTTACTGTGAGTTAGGGAAAAAAATTATATGAAAGGAAAAGTTACAAAAAAGCTTGGTTGTTAAAATTGGATAAATGAATGAAATTAAAAGAAATGTAAGGATTTTTTATTTGTCTTTTTTTTGTCAACTTTATAAATAATTAGTGAGATAAATCCTAGTCTCTCTCTGATGTTTTCACTGTTTCATTTCTTTTCTGTATGTATGTATGTATGTGCGTATGTATGTATGTATGTATGTATGGCGTATGTATGTATGTATGTATGTTAAATTACATGATAATTTATGTTAAACGGTTTGCGGTAAAATAAAAGCATGGAATATAGAGAAGGTATTACAAACATATTAATACTTAGATAATATTTAAAAAAACCAATATTATATCCTATATTTTAACAAAGACAGCGTGTTTCCCCAGAACGATTAACCTGTCCATTTTTTGAGACTTAGACTTTGTGGAAGAAATGTTAAAAAGCTTAGTCGGTAAAGTTGGAACATGAGGTATGAGGAACCCATCTATGGAAACAACAGATACACACAGCGCCACGAAATATTATTGGACATGTGGTGCGTCATTATAAATTTCATATACTTTTTGTTCCACACACCTGGCCAGTGCCTCCCTCCTCAAGGGAGGTGGATGCCCCATCCTCAAGGCGGAGGGTGTCTCATCCTCAAGGCGGGAAGGTGTCTCATCCTCAAGGCGGGAGGGTGTGTCCTCCTACTAGCTGATGGGGTGTCTCCTCCTACTGTGAGAGTAGACTCTGCCTCATTGTGGGAGTGGTTGTTCTCCAAGACGGTTGGAGGGTTACTTATCCTCAATGCTGATGCTGCTTAATGAATAAAGGATTAGGTTCCTCTCCTCAATATCGAAAGGGTGTTCTCTCACTGTGAGAGAGTAGACTCGCCCCTCATTGTGGGAGGGTTGTTCTCTCCAAGACGGTTGAGGGGTTACTTATCCTCAATGCCGGATGCTGCTTAATGAATAAAGGATTAGGTTCCTCCTCCTCAACATGGGGGTGTCTTCTTCTCACTGTGGGAGGGCGTCTTTCCTCACTGTGGGAGGGTCTCTTTCTTCTCACCAGGAGGGTCTCTTCTTCTCACTGTGGAGTGGTTGTCTTTCCTCACTGTGGAGGGTGTCTTCCCGCCAGTGGAGGGGGGTCTTCACTGTGGAGAGTGTCTTTCCTCACTGTGGGAAAGGCCCCTTCTCACTGTGGGAGTGGTCTCTTCACCAGGTGGCTTATCCCTCTCACCGTGGGAGGGTGCCCTTCCTCACTGTGGGAGGGCGTCTTTCTCACTGTGGGAGGTGTCTTCTTCACTGTGAAGGTCTCTTCTTCACTGTGGGAGAGAGTGTCTTCTCACTGTGGAGTGTCTCCTTCTCACTGTGGGAGGGTCTCTTCTTCTCACTGTGGGTGGTTATCTCCTTCACTGTGGAGGGTGTCTCATCAGGAGGGGTGTCTCCTCACTGTAAGAGGGTGTCTCCTTTCACTGTGGAGGTGTCTCCTTCTCACTGTGGGAGGGTGCTCTTCTCACTGTGGGAGGGTGTCTCTCACTGTAAGAGGGGTGTCTCCTTCCTCACTGTGGGAGGGTGCCCCCACTGTGAGAGGGCAGTCCTTCCTCACCGTGGGAGG
The DNA here is from genome assembly GCF_018991925.1 of Homarus americanus. Classification (NCBI taxonomy): domain Eukaryota; kingdom Metazoa; phylum Arthropoda; class Malacostraca; order Decapoda; family Nephropidae; genus Homarus; species Homarus americanus. Next base: position 749,066 of record NW_024726344.1, read on the forward strand.
GCCCTTCTCACTGTGGGAGGCCCCTTCCTCACTGTGGGAGGGTGTCTCCTTCTCACTGTGAGAGGGGTGTCTCCCCTCACTGTGGAGGGCCTTCACTGTGGAGGGTGTCTCCTTCTCACTGTGGGAGGGTCTCTTCTTCTCACAGTGGGAGGGCTCCTTCTTTCACTGTGGGAGGGTCTTTTCACTGTGGGAGGGCTCCTTCTTCTCACAGGGAGGGTGCTCTTTCACTGTGGGAGGATGTCTCCTTCTCACTGTGGGAGGTGTCTCTTCTCACAGTATGAGGGTGTCTTGTTCTACTGTGGGAGGGTGTCTCCTCACTGTGGAGGGAGGTTCTCACTATGGGAGGGTGTCTCTTCACTGTGGAGGGTGTTGCCTTCTCACTGTCGGAGGGGTGTCTCCTCATCAGGAGGGTGTCTCCTTCTCACTGTCGGAGGGTGTCTCTCACTATGGGGAGGGTGTCTCCCTCACTGTGGGAGGGGTGTCTCTCACTATGGGAGGGTGTCTCCTTCTCACTGTGTGGGAGGGTGTCAGTCTTCACTGTCGGAGGGGTGTCTCTCACTGTGGGAGGGTGTCTCCTCACTATGGAGGGTGTCTCTTCTCACTGTGGAGGGTGTCACCACTGTCGGAGGGTGTCTCTCACTGTGGGAGGGTGTCTCCTTCTCACTGTCGGAGGGTGTCTCTCACTGTGGGAGGGTGTCTCCGCTGTGGGAGGGTGTCTCCTCACTATGGTGGGAGGGTGTCTCCCTTCACTGTGGAGGGGTGCCTGCCTCACTGTCGAGGGTGTCTCCTCACTGTGGGAGGGGGTGTCTCCTTCTCACTGCCGGAGGGTGTCTTCTCACTGTGGGAGGGTGTCTCTCACTGTGGGAGGGGTGCCCTCCCTCACTGTGGGAGGGGTGTCTCTCACTCAGGAGGGTGTCTCCTTCTCACTGTGGGTGGGTGTTCACACTGTGGGAGGGTGTCTCCCTCACCAGGAGGTGTCTTCACTGGGGATGGTGTCTCCTCTACACTGTGGGAGGGTGTCTCTCATTGTGGGAGTGGTGTCTCCTTCTCACTGTGGATGGTTCTTCTCACTGCAGGGATGGTGTCTCTTCTCAGTGTGGAGGGTGTCTTTCACTGTGGGAGGGTGTCTCTCACTGTGGGAGGGTGTCTCCTCACTGTGGGAGGGCAAGGCCTTTCCTCTCTGCGGAGGGTGTCTTTTTCACTGTAGGATGGTGTCTCCTTCACTATGGGATGGTGTCTTCCTCACTGTGGGAGGGTGTTCCCCTCACTGTGGGATGGTGTCTCTCACTGTGGAGGTGTTCTCACTGTGAAGGGTGTCTCCTCTCACTGTGGGATGGTGTCTCCTTCACTGTGGGAGGTTCTTAATTTTGTACGGTACCAATTTTTAACCCAAAAGACTTAGCAATTTAATTTTTGCTCCACAGTCAATAGGTGCTTGTATACAATGGCAGTGCATTTTCATGCGTCACTCCAGCAGCGGGTATCCTTGTTTGACGCAACAATAGAAGATAAACGAGAATTACTTTTATCGTAACCATTTTGAAATCTTGCTTCTCATCATGGCTATCAAAAACCTACCAGATAAATGACCAAATCTTCGGTACTGTTCACAGTTTGTATAGTTAGGGTTGAGCTTGGCAAATTTTTGGAAAAAAGATGAGAAATGAAAAGCACAAATGGGTTATCTTATAAGTGTAGATGATGTAGTGTAAAAATAATGATGGTGGTGTGTAAATTATAGTGTGTAGATGATGCTGGTGTGTAGAAGATGATGGTGTAGTAATGTAGATGACGCACAGAAAATGATTTAGTGTAGATGATGGTGTAGTTAACGTAGTGTAGATGATGGTGTAGTGTAGATGATGATGTAGTAGATGATGATGTAGTGTAGATGATGGTGTAGTTAACGTAGTGTAGATGATGGTGTAGTTGACGGTGTAGATGATGGTGTAGTGTAGATGATGGTGTAGTTGATGGTGTAGATGATGGTGTAGTGTAGATGATGTTGTAGTGTAGATGATGACGGTGTAGATGATGGTGTAGTTAACGGAAAATATGATGGTAGTTGATTTAGTAGATGATGTAGTGTAGATTATAAGAAGATGATTATGTAGTGTAGATGATGGTGTAGTTATAAATGTAGTGTAGATGATGATGTAATGTAGATGATGGTAGTTGTGTAGTGTAGATGATGGTAGTTCATGTAGTGTAGACGATGGTGTATAGATGATGATGTTGTGTAGATGATGTATATAGATGATGATGTAGATGATGGTGTAGTTGACGTAGTAGATGATGGTAGAAGTAGATGATGGTGTAGTGTAGATGATGGGTATATAGATGATGATGTAGTGTAGATGATGGTAGTTTATGTAGTGTAGATGATGGTGTAGTTCATGTAGTGTAGACGATGGTGTATAGATGATGATGTTAAGAGATGATGGTGTATAGATGATGTAGTCGATGGTGTATAGATGATGATGTTGTGTAGATGATGGTATATAGATGATGATGTAGATGATGGTGTAGTTGACGTAGTAGATGATGGTGGTAGATGATGGTGTAGTGTAGATGATGGTATATAGATGATGATGTAGTGTAGATGATGGTGTAGTTTATGTAGTGTAGATGATGGTGTAGTTCATGTAGTGTAGACGATGGTGTATAGATGATGATGTTGTGAGATGATGGTGTATAGATGATGTAGTGTAGATGATAGTATAGTTGATGTAGTGTAGATGATGGTGTCGTTGATGTAGTGTAGATGATGGTGTAGTTGATGTAGTATAGATGATGGTGTAGTTGAGGTAGTGTAGATGATGGTGTCGTTGATGTAGTGTAGATGATGGTTTTAGTTGATGTAGTGTAGATGATGGTGTACAGTAATGATATAGTGTAGATGATATTGTAGTTGATGGTACACCACAACACTGGTCTATCACACCTGTACCACACACAACACTGGTGTACCACACCTGTACCACACACAACACTGGTCTCACAGCTGTACCACACACAACACTGGTGTACCACAGTACCACACACAACACTGGTGCATCTAAATTCAGTACCATAGCTAACATCATTCACCACAGCTGTACCACACAGACAACACTGGTCTATCACACCTGCACACACACAACACTGGTCTATCACACCTGTACTACACACACAACACTGGTCTATAACACCTGTACCACACACAACACTGGTCTACCACACCTTTACTTCACACACAACACTGGTCTACTACATCTGTACCACATAACACTGGTCTACCACACCTGTACCACACACAACACTGGTCTACTACACCTGTACCACACATAACATCATTGGAATTCATTTCACACCTTACCCCATACAACACTGGCTCCTGACACACCTGTACCACACACAACACCGTCTACCTTCACACCCGTGTACCACAGACAACACTGATCTCCATCACACCTGTACCACAGACAACACTGGTCTATCACACCTGTACTTGCCTAATATCATTAATACACCATCTGTTAACTTAAATAAATTAGCCAAATTGAAGGTTGTCTTCAAATGTGAATACTAATATGAGAAATCAAATTCAGGTAAAATGACAGAATTTAGTCTCACTGCTAGAAAAATTAAATCTTTATTTCTGTTAACTAGAGGAGCTGATGAAGGTACTCAAGGGAACAATAGCTAATTGAAACTAACAACACTAGACTCCTTCCAGGTTTCATTTTCTGCAGACAACATGACGAAAAATATATGTACGTGGATTTCAATATGGGTTTTAACAGTGTTTTGTAGATGAAATTGCTGTAAAACAAGGACTACCAGCACCAGGGAATACTTAGTTTTAATTCCATGTTATCGGCCGGTTAGGAGTAGGGCGATTAGGCTGAAGCAGTAAGAAGAAGAAGAAGAAGAAGAAGAAGAAGAAGTTAGAAGAAGTTAGGCTGTATGCTAGGTTAGGCTTGGTTAGAAGCTAGGGGTGTTTAATTATCAGGTTGTCGCTATGGTGCTTAGTGTTTCGGTGATCAGGTAATCCGACTTCAAAAGCCCTTCTTTAGATACCTTCGTGATGGTCGTGTGAGGAAGTACCTATTCACTACAATTAAGCATTATATCAAGCATATAACATTATCGAGGTAATAGAGACTCACAAATCAAAACATTAGATAATAAAAGTTAATTTTTGTCTTAGAGCATTTATTGGGGTAAAGAACTGGACATAAAAACGGTGTTTAAACATATCGATTTTGAAATAATTTTTTCCCTCATGAACACTTGATATCTGTAACTTTTATGACGATTATATTGGGATTTATATTTTCGTCTATGTTTCTATTATTTTAAAATAATGTATAAATAAATGGTATTATTATTATTATTATTATTTGTATTAAGTGTAATTACAATACTTCCACGCAAAATGTAATCAATTTATTTTTCGTGTTTTTTTTTCTTCTACTCATTACTAAACGCTCCAGCCTACAAAGGCAGACAACTATAATGCAGAGGAGAAAAGTTTAGCCGTGAGTTAGGAAAAATTATAAGGAAAGTGTTACAAAAAAGTTTACAGCCAAAATTTGATAAAATGAATGAAATTAAAGAAATGTAAGGATTTTTATTTTGTCTTTTTTTGTCAACTTTATAAATAATTATGTGTGAGATAACCTCTAGTCTCTGATCTTCCACTGTTTCATTTTCTGCATGTATGCATAAAAAGTGTATGTATGTATGTATGTTAAACTACATGATAATTTATGTTAAATGGTTTCTGGTGGTAAACAAAAAGCATGAATATAGAGAAGAATACAAAAATATTAATACTTAGATAATATTTCAAAAAAACCAAAGATTATATCCTTATATTCAACTGTAAAGACAGCGTGTTCTTCCAGAACGATTAATCTGGTCCATTCGTGGAGACTTAGACTTTTGTAAAGAAAATTTTCAAAAAGCTTATTTCTGGTAAAGTTGGAACATGAGGCATGAGAACCCATTCATGGAAAATAAATAGACAGTACACATAGCGCCACGAATATTATTGACATGTAGCGCCATAAATTCTATAATTTTTGTCTTCCATTAACAATCTGGCCAGTGCCTCTCCCTGGCGATGAGGTGGATGTCCCATCCCTCAAGGCGGGAGGGTGTCTCATCCTCAAGGCGGGAAGGTGTCTCATCCCTGGCTATGGAGGGTGTGTCCTCCTCAATATCGATGCCGGCGTCTCCTCCTCACTGTGAGAGAATGGCCTCATTGTGGAGGGTTGTTCCTTCCAAGACGCAGTTGAGGGTTACCACTCTCACCGCTGGATGCTGTTAATGGGTCAGGGGTGGATTATAAGCCCCTCAATATCAAGGCCTCTCCCTCACCGTGAGAGAGTAGACTCTGCCCTCATTGTGGGAGGGTTGTTCCTCCAAGACGGTTGCTGAGGGTTGCTCTATCCCCAATGCCGGATGCTGTTAATGAATAGGTGTTGATTAGGTTCTCCTCCTCAACATGGGGGTGTGTCTCTTCACTGGGGAGGGGGCGCCCCTTTCTCACTGTGGGAGGGCCCCTCTTCTCACTGTGGAGGGTCTCTTCACTGTGGGAGGGAAGGCCTTTCTCACTGTGGAGGGTATGTCTTTCCTGGCAGTGGGAGGGGGGTCTTCACTGTGGAGAGTGTCTTTCTCATCAGGGGAAAGTGTCTCTTCACTGTGGGAGGGTCTTTCTTCTCACTGTGGGTGGCTAGCCCTTCTCACTGTGGGGAGGCCTTTCACTGTGGAGGGCGGTCTTTCTTCTCACTGTGGAAGGTTCTTCTTCACTGTGGGAGAGTGCCTTCACTGTGGAAAGTGTCTCTCTTACCGTGAGTGGTCTTTCTTTCACTGTGGAAGGCCCTCTTCTCACTGTGGAGAGTCTTTCCTCACTGTGGGAAAGTGCCCCTCTCACTGTGGGAGGGTCTCTTCTTCTCACTGTGGGGTTATCTCCTTCACCGTGGAGGGTGTCTCACTGTGTGGAGGTCTCCCTCACTGTAAGAGGGTGTCTCCTTCTCACTGTGGGAGGTGTCTCCTCTCTCATCGGAGGTGTCTCTTCACTGTGGAGGGGGTCTCACTGTAAGAGGGTGTCTCTCTCACTGTGGAGGGTGTCTCTCGGCTGTGAGAGGTGTCTCTTCTCACTGTGAGGCCTCTTCACTGTGGAGGTGTCTCCTTCACTGTGGGAGGGCCTTTTCTACTGTGGGAGGGTGTCTCTTCTCACTGTGGGAAGGCCTCCTTTCCTTACTGTGGAGGTGTCTCTTCTCACTGTGGGGAGGGTGTTCCCCTTCACTGCAAGAGAGGGGTGTCTCCCTTCTCACTGTGGAGGTGCCCTCTCACTGTGGAGGGTGTCTCCTTCCTCATCAGGAGGGTGTCTCCCTCACTGTGAGAGGGGTGTCTCCCCTTCTCACCGTGGGAGGGGCCTCCTTCTCACTGTGGGGAGGTGGCCTCCTTCTCACTGTGGGAGGCCTCTTCACTGTGGGAGGGGTAACTCTTCTCACTGTGAGGTGTCTCTTCTCACTGTGAGAGGGTGCCCCTTCACTGTGGAGGGCCTTCACTGTGGAGTGCGTCTCTTCACCGTGGAGGGCCTCTTCACTGTGGAGGTCTTTTCACTGTGGGAGGCCTCTTCTCACAGTGGGAGGGAGGCCCTTCCTCACTGTGTGGGGAGGATGCCTCTCACAGTATGAGGGTGTCTCCTTCCCCAGCATGAGGGGTGTCTCCTCTCACTGTGGAGGGGTGTTCTCACTGTGGAGGCACTCACTATGGAGGGTGCCCCCACCGTGGAGGTGCTGTCTCTCACTGTCGGAGGGTGCCCTCACTGTGGAGGGTGTCTCTTCTCACTGCTTGAGGTGTCTCTCATCAGGGAGGGTGTCTCTCACTGTGGGAGGGTGTCTCCCTCACTATGGGAGGGGGTGCCCCTCTCACTGTGGAGGGGGTGTCAGTCTCTCACTGTCGGAGGGTGTCTCCCTCACTGTGGGAGGGTGTCTCTACTGTCGGAGGGGTGTCTCTCACTGTGGGAGGGTGTCTCCCTCACTGGGAGGGGGTGTTCTTCCTCACTGTGGAGGGTGTCTCTCACTGTGGGAGGGTGTCTCTTCTCACTGTGGGTGGGTGTCTCCCCACACTGTGGGAGGGTGTTCCCTCACTGTGGGAGGCAGTCTCTTCACTGTGGGATGGGTGTCTCCTCTCACTGTGGGATGGGTGTCTCCTCTCATGTGGAGGGTGTCTCTTTCACTGTGGGAGGGTGTCTCACTGTGGGAGGCACCTCACTGTGGAGGCAAGCCTCCCACTGGTGGAGGGTGTCTTCACTGTAGGATGGGTGTCTCTTCTCACTCTGTGGGATGGTGTCTTCACTGTGGAGGTGCCTCCTCACTGTGGGATGGTGTCTCCTCACTGTGAGGTGTTCTCACTGTGAAGGTGTCTCTTCTCACTGTGGGATGGTGTCTCCTTTCTCACTGTGGAGGGTTTCAATTGAATGGTACCAATTTTAAACCCAAAAGATTTAGCAATTTAATTTCTTTTGCTCCACAGTCATTAGGCAAGTTTGTATACCAATTATAAATATGCATTTTCAAGGTATGTCAATATCTCCAGCAGCGGGTATCCTTGTTTGACGCAACAACAGAAGATAACGAGAATTACTTTTATCGTAACTATTTTGAAATCTTATCATCATATGTTGAAAACTCACCAGATAAATGACCAACTTTGTACTGTTCTGTTTTATATAGTTAGTTGAGCTAAATTTTGAAAAGATGAGAAACGAAAAGCACAACGTTATCTTATAAGTGTAGATGATGGTGTAGGTACACAATGATGGTGGTAAATTATAGTAGATGATGCTGTGTAAAGATGATGTAGTAAAATGATGACGGTGTACAAAATGATTTAGTGTAGATGAT
>NW_024726345.1:0-23565 GCF_018991925.1 Homarus americanus
ATATATATATATATATATATATATATATATATATATATATATATATATATATATATATATATATATATATATATATAATATTCAGAAATTTCAGAGTAATTTCAAACATCGCGCAATTGGCGATACTGAGCTTTCAAGGTCGTCTGAGGGAAGAGAGCGCTCCCAGCACATAGTGAGAGGTTGTGGAACTAGGCCTAAGTGATATTAAATGTAATTTGCCGAATTAATAATGATGCGATTCATGAAGTTAAGGGACTATTATTGAATTTGAAATTATTATAGATCGTTTATCAGTCTGAATAATGTCACGGTGTGTCCCAAGGAGTTATTAGTTAGGCGGAAAATATGTCACGTAGGCCTAAGCTAGCGCCTTGGAGAGACGCGACGCTGGCTGGTCCTCAGTCACGTGAAAGCAATTGGACCTACAGGACATCCCTGCGCGTCCGTCCACAGAAATAGTCACGTGGCCTAGTCACCTGTGTTGCACTATTGCAGTATAACAAGTAAGTCTCATTCGATCTCAGACAGGGTTAGATAGGGCAGTGGTAAAGTTAACAAGAGCTAACAGTGAGTTCATTTCAGGGTTTCCGTCAGAACCCACTTGACTGCGGGAAATTGACTGCGAGAGTGATGACCGCGAGAGATTGACTGCCGTTTGAGACTGCTGTTGATGATTGAGGGTGGCGATTGTCGCCATTGGGCCGATCAGTGTAGGCCTGTCACTGTTTAGCGGGGTATCAAAGGATCTCTTGAGGGAATCTAGCCGTCTGGGTGCCCACCTGACGACGGGACGATCGTTGGGGTCATCAGCTTTCCTCTACCTCGGCTCACAACACCACATGTCTCGAGCAGCTTAGTGAAACCCTCTTGCTAACGGGAAGCTAAAGCTTCTCTCAACTGTACAAGGTCTGATTGGCTCACTCCCTTCCGTGGGCCAAGAGTCAGTGGAGTTAGAGGTACACTTTCCAAGGTGGAGAAAGGCTGATTTGGGCCTTCAACTACGGGTGCCTGTTGGTTGTGCCTTAAACGACTACGGAGTGCAGGTGGAATCTGTGTGTGTGTTAGGTTAGGGAGCATGGTTCACGGGTATTGGACTCAGTAACGTCTTTATAATAGTGACAATATTTTTGTGTGTAGTTAATACTATTTTTTAGTTACTAATGTATGCTGTGTGCATTTAAAATTTCTTTATAGTTTCAATCTCAGATATAACCTTTGTTCCCCAGAGTAGTGTTTAAGTTAGGTTAGGAGGTGTGCATCTGTTGATGTAACATAATTATATTGAGTGCCCTTAAGGCCTATTCATTGTAGAGTATTTAATTTCTTATTTTTAATACCATTTCCTCAGTGACTGATATTATTTTGTTGAAAACCCTTAAGGCCTGCATCTGTTGGTGTAACATAATTATATTGAGTGCCCTTAAGGCCTATTCATTGTAGAGTATTTAATTTCTTATTTTTTAATACCATTTCCTCAGTGACTCATATTATTTTGTTGAAAACCCTTAAGGCCTGCATCTGTTGGTGTAACATAATTATATTGAGTGCCCTTTAGGCCTATTCATGGTGGAATTAATAATTTCTTATTTTTATACCACTTCCGCAGTGGTGGATATTATTCTGTGAAAGCCCTTAAGGCCTGTTTCATGTGTGCAAGCAACATTTCTTAATACTTCAAATTTATTGTTGCCTGAGTTTCTAATAATTTCAATATCATGTATAACTTTTATTCCCCAGAGTAGTGTTTCAAGTTCAAGTTAAGAGGTGCGCATATTGGTGCACCATTATTTGATTGTGTTTGTAGTTGGAGGGAATATAAGTGTCTAAAATTTACAGTGTGTCTCATTCATCCCAGTCACAGACGCTATCCTTCCACGGGTCACGGACAATTCATTTTGTTAGTAAATTTAAGTGCTCCTGTGCTGGTTCGGGATTTCTCACTAAGGGGCGCTTCCCCTGCCATTACCATCTAATAATCTTTCATAAACCCCAAGTCAAGTGAGGAAATTAAAGTCCAGTAAATTCCGACCGGTTACATATATATATATATATATATATATATATATATATATATATATATATATATATATATATATATATATATATATATATATATATATATATATATATATATATATATATACAGTTGTACCCCACTTAACGCGGTCAATTGAACCCAGAGGGTCCCGCGTTAAGTGAAATCCGCGTTAAGTGAACAACAGAACATATGGGATTAATTCCAATAGAAACCGGCCCGACCCCCAAACTCCACTTTTTGAAGGCACATACCTATGTTGTAGTAAAAATAACATCTTAATTTTATGATTGTACATGCACACAATTAATACTTAAGAGAAATAGAGAAATACAGTCGCCAAGTTAATGTCCATTCAAATAATGGACTCAACTCCCTCCCTCTCTCACACTACACTCGCTGGCTCTTCCCTCTCAGAGAAATTTTTTGGGGAAAACCACTAAATTTTAATAAATAACACCTCAAACTAAAGTTAGGATAATACAATTGACATTACTGGATTCCTTGTAAGACCAGGAATATTTTGAATATAAATGTCATATATTTTGCACAAAAGATAACATAGTTACCTAGAGAAAAATTTTTATCTAAAATTTGTATGTTTAATGAAAAATATATGATGTTTATATTCAAAATGATCACCAAATTATAAGAATTCCAGCAATGTAAATTATATTCTGACCGGGTAATTTGTATGAATTTTATGAGCTAAAACAAATATCTTCAGTTAATAAAAAAAAAAATATAATCTTCACAACACTATCTGTCAATCAAAGTACCCCACCTTGCCTCCCCCGCCTCTTCCAACCGCGCGGTCACTCCCAACCCTCCCCCCCACCCCCCACCAATCCTCCCTTCCAGGGTTTTTAACATTTAGTATTAAATAATACCTCAGATTAAAGTTAGGATAATATAATTGACATTGCTGGATTCCTTATAACACCAGGAATATTTTGAATATAAATGTCATATATTTTGCACAAAAAATAAAATAGTTAATTTGAGAAATTTTTTTATCTAAAATTTGTATGTCTAATGCAAAAATATGATGTTTATATTCAAAATGATCATCAAATTATAAGAATTCCAGCAATGTAAATTATATTCAGACCGGATAATTTGTATGAATTTTATGAGCTAAAACAAATATCTTCAGTTAATAAAAAAAATAATAATTCTTCACAGGGTAACAGATGGTCGGTCGGTCCCTCCCTCCCCCCCACCCCCCACCAACCGTCCCAAGGAGATGTGTGGGATAACCACTAAATTTTAATAAATAATACCTCAAACTAAAGTTAGGATAATATAATTGACATTGCTGGATTCCTTGTAAGACCAGGAATATTTTGAATATAAATGTCATATATTTTGCACAAAAGATAACATAGTTAATTTGAGAAAAAATTTTATCTAAAATTTGTATGTCTAATGCAAAAATATGATGTTTATATTCAAAATGATCACCAAATTATAAGAATTCCAGCAATGTAAACTATATTCTGGCCGGGTAATTTGTATGAATTTTATGAGCTAAAACAGGCAGTCAGGCAGGGTGGGGCAAATCTAAAAATTGCGTCTCGAGCCGGACACTCACCGCGTATATGTGGAAAAAATCCGTGTTAAGTGAAAGTTCAGCTCTGGCGAGGCACCGAGTATATGATAAAACGCGTTAAGTGAAACCGCGTTAGGCGGGGTAATACTGTATATATATATATATATATATATATATATATATATATATATATATATATATATATATATATATATATATATATATATATATATATATATATATATATATATATATATATGATGGAATTTGCTGGACTTTAATTTCTCACTTGACTTGGGGTTTATTAAAATTTATTAGATGGTAAAGGCAGTGGAAGCGCCCCTTTGAGAAAAATCCCGAACCAGCACAAGAACACTTAATCTACTACACAAAATGAACTGTCCGTGACCCGTGGAAGGATAGCGTCTGTGACTGGGATGAATGAGACACACTGTAAAATTTAGACACTTATATTCCCTCCAACACTACAAACACAATCAAATAATGGTACACCAATATGCGCACCTCTTAACTTAAACTTAAAACACTACTCTGGGGAATAAAAGTTATAAATGACATAGAAATTATTAGAAACACAGGCAACAATAAATTTGAAGTATTAAGAAATGTTGCTTGCACACATGATCAGGCCTTAAGGGCTTTCACAAAATAATATCAGTCACTGAGGAATGGTAATAAAAAATAAGAAATTAAATAATCTACAATGAATAGGCCTTAAGGGCTTTCAACAAAATTATAGCACCCCAACAGATGTACACTTCCTAACCTAACTTAACCACTACTCTGGGGAACAAGGTTATACCTGAGATCAGAATTATGAAGAACAATTAGAGGCATTAAAAGAATCAAATCACAATATCACTCTGGTTCCACTTAATGGCACAAACATTCAAAACAATATTATCAAAATTATTTAGAAACTATTAAACTACACACGTCAAGATAATATCAGTCTGAGGAATGGTGTTAACTACACCCGTAATAAGGGAGGGAAAATGTTCCTCTAGGTATCTCCTAGAGTCCTAGACTCACGGTCTCAGTGTGTGACCATTAATATACTCAGATAGCCTCAGTGTACTCCCAGTGCGTCCATGGGCAGGAAGAGAGTGAGCCAATCAGACCCTGTGCAGTTGAGAGGAGCTTTAGCTTCCCGTTAGCAAGAGGGTTTCACTAGGCGGCTCTGGACATGTGGTGTTGTGAGCCGACGTCCGCTGGGCACCCAGACGGCTAGATTCCCTCAAGAGATCCTTTGGTACCCCGCTAAACAGTGACAGGCCTACTCTGATCGGTCCAATGGCGACAGTCGCCACCCTCAATCATCAACGGCAGTCTCAAACGGCAGTCAATCTCTCGCAGTCAAACTCCGGTCAACTCCAGTCAAGTGGGTTCTGACGGAAACCCTGAAATGAACTCACTGTTAGCTCTAGTTTACTTTATCACTGCCCTATCTAACCCTGTCTGAGATCGAATGAGACTTACTTGTTATACTGCAATAGCGCAGCACAGGTGACTAGGCCACGTGACTATTTCTGATGGACGCGCGGAACGTCTTGTCTGTGTGAATGCTCTCCGGGACTGGGCCTAGCCAGCGTCGCGTCTCCTCAAGGCGTTAACTTAGGTCTACATGACATATTTTCCGCCTAACTAATATCTCCTTGGGACACCCGTAACATTATTCAGACTGCTAAACGATCTATAATAATTTCAAATTCAATAATAGTCCCTTAACTTCATGAATCGCATCATTATTAATTCGGTAAATTACATTTAATATCATATAGGCCTAGTTCCACCATCTCTCGCTATGAGCAGGAAGCGCTCTCTTCCCTCCCACGACCTTGAACGCTCAGTGTTGCCAATGGCGGGGCATTCGAAATTACTCTGAAATTTCTGAATATTACAATCGACCCCCCTAAAAAAAGACAGCACTGTCCTCATGTGCTGAGAGAACATACATACGACCCCCCTAAAATTTTGTTCTAAGAAACTGCATCTTACCCCTTTTGCTAAACGCAGCATTCCCGTCTTCTCTTCTCTCCTTTTCTCTCCCGCTAACACTCGACCCCCCTAAAAGAAAACAGCACTGCCCTCATGTGCTGAGAGAACAACTTAGAACCCACCTTCAACTCAAAACCAACCAGAACATCACGCTCCCCTTTTGCCTGGCCCTTAACTAGATAACCAATGTCAAAATTAATACCAGTCCCAAAACAAACATGCTCTCCTTTGGCCTGGCCCTTGAACTAAGAGAACCAATGTCAAAATTAATACCAGCCCAAAACAAACATGCTCTCCTTTGGCCTGGCCCTTGAACTAAGAGAACCAGTGTCAAAACAATACACAGTCCAAAACAAACATGCTCTCCTTTGGCCTGGCCCTTGAACTAAGAGGAACCAGTGTCAAAAAAATACACAGTCCAAAACAAACATGCTCTCCTTTTGCCTGGCCCTTGAACTAAGAGGAACCAGTGTCAAAACAATACACAGTCCAAAACAAACATGCTCTCCTTTTGCCTGGCCCTTGAGCTAAGAGGAACCAGTGTCAAAAAAATACTCAGTCCACGTCTCCGAACCTCATGCCGGCAGACCAACCCTCTGACAATGTACCAGTCCATATTAGTGAGGCCCTGGACATTACAACCGTACTCTCAATCCCGCTCATGACAGCAACTCAATCCCGCTCATGACAGCAACCACTACTCAACGCACATCTCTGACCTAACCATCTCTCCAATCCCCTCTGCCATACTCACAACTCCTCCAACTCACCCTCGACAACCTGCCCCTTCTCATTACCCTGCAACCTAAACTGTAATTTGTCGGCTTCGTCTTTCAGTTGCAGGCTCGATCGACCTCTCTGAACTACTTCTCTTCATCTTGCTCATCTGGAGTGGGGGCTCCTCGTCTTCCTCCTCAGATTCATCCATCGCTGGGTCTCCCGGATGCCTTAGGGTTGGAGCAGCCTTCAAGTTGCTCCGGTTTTCCACTCTCGCTTCCAGGTCTTCTTCCCCACTGGGCTCAATGCGATATAAACCAGGCCTTGGATTTAGGACCTCAACAATGTGCCATCTCGTATCAAACCAATGGTTTTGCAGCTTACACCGGCCTATTTTTACATTGTTCCTCAGCAAACCCTCCTGGCCCACTTCCCAGCTACTCTCGTGGGCTTTCTCTTCTCTTGTTCTTCTATTTATTTCCTTACGTCTCCGAACATTGATCTCCACTGCTTCCTGCAATCTTCGTTGCCGGTCTCTAATCACCATCACCCACTCATCTACCGGCTCTGGGTCTACTTCCGGCCTGAGGTCAAACGGCAGGTTTGGTTCTCTCCCGTAAAACAACAGGAATGGGGAAAACCCTGTCGTGGCATGCGGAGTCGCGTTATATTGTGACACCACTGCCGGCAGATGCTCTGGCCACCTATTCTTTTCCTCTGCCTCGAAGGTGGCCAGCAGACCGTGCAGGGTTCGATTGAACCGTTCCACCATACCATTTCCCTGTGGGTGATATGCTGACGTCCTTATTTTCTTCACCCCAAAGGTGGCACAAGTTTGTCGGACCAATGCACTGCCAAAATTCCTTCCCTGATCGGTCAACAGTCGCTCAGGTGCACCCACTGCCAGGAAGATCCGATTCACCAGGATCTTTGCAATCGTCGAGGCTTTCTGGTCTTTGGTGGGAAAGGCCCAAGTGTAACGACTGTATATGTCAACCATTATCAGGACATTCTCCAATCCTTGCCGCTTGTCCAGCAAGGTGAAATCTGCGGCCAGTGTCTCTAATGGTTTGGCAGCTTCAATCGTCCCTAAATGCAGTTGGGGTTTCGGCACTTCATCTTTTGCTACTCCACACCTCTCGCAGCTGGCTATGTAGTCTCGCACTGTTTCTCCCATGCCTGACCAGAAACCTCGCTCCTGCACCAGCGACAGGGTGCGATCTCGCCCCTGATGGCCAAACTCGTCGTGGCAGGCTCTAGTCAGCGCCTCCTGCAAGTTTGGAGTTAACACTGGCACCTCCCTCCATAGATTCTTCCCTTCGGGTCTTCTATGCCAGACAACATCTTCTCTTACGATCAGGGATTTCCTAGCTCGGTACATCTTGCGGAAATCATCATTTTGGAGCTCTACCTGTACCTCATCCTCCGGCAGCTCTCCCACCAACCATCTTCGCAGTTTTGTCATATAGTCCATGCCTTCTTGCTCCTTACGCAGCCCATCCATCGTCCACAGTTCCTTCCTTCCTGTCCCGTTCTCCTCTAGTACATGCATCGCTGTATACTCTTCTTCACTATCTTCCTCCTGTTCCGCCGGGATTCTAGATAGAGTATCCGCCACAATGTTGTTCTTCCCCGGCTTGTACTCTTTCGTAAAGTTAAACTGCTCGAGATCCGCATTCCACCTACTTTCCACGGCACCTAGTTTAGCCTTCTCGCGGTGACTGAGTGGGTTGTTATCTGTATAGACTGTGAAATGTTTCCCTGCCAAATAATCCCTGAATTTATCCACTACTGCCCATTTGAGTGCTAACATCTCTAACTTACGAGAACTATAGTTGTTCATGTTACGTTCTGATTTCCTCAGGCCCCGACTCGCATAGCACACCGGATGCAACCTGCCATCCTTCCGCTGGGACAGCACCGCACCTAGCCCACGAAAACTTGCATCTGTTTCTAATATAAACTCCTGAGTAAAATCTGGGCAAGCCAACACTGGTGTCTGCGTCACCTTGTCTTTCAGTTTCTCAAAAGCCTGTTGCTGTTCCTCTCTCCATTCACTATCTACCCGATCCTTAGATTTCCCATGCATCAACGCATGCAGTGGAGCAGCTATTTGGGCAAACCCTTTAACAAATTTCCTGTAAAATGATGTGAACCCTACAAAAGACCTCACATCTTTCACCGTCTGAGGGACTGGCCAATCTCTTATTACCCTAATCTTCTCAGGATCAGCTGTGATGCCTTCAGATGACACCTGATATCCTAAATAACTTACCTTTGAAGCCATTATTACACACTTTTTAGGTTTAAATCTTAAGTTATTCTCCCTCATCCTGCAAAATAATTCCCTCAATCTGACTATATGCTGATCTATTGTACTTGAAAACACCATTACATCATCAAGGTATACAAGCAACGAGGAGAAAATCTTATCCCCTAAAATCCGCTCCATGTATCTCTGAAAGGTTCCCGGACTATTTGACAATCCCATAGGCAGTCGCCTGTACTCAAAGTGTCCGAAGCTTGTGCTGAAGGCAGTCTTTGGACGGTCTGAAGGTTTTACTTCTGTCTGGTGATATCCCGCCGCCAGATCAAACGTTGAGAAAAACTGGGCCCCCGTCAGAGATTCTAGAGTTTCATTTATCCTAGGCAGAGGAAACGCATCGCGTACCGTGACCTTATTTAAGTTACGATAGTCAATGCACAACCTCAGCGTCCCGTCCTTTTTCCTCACTACTACAATGGCGGCAGAGTACGGACTCTCACTATGCTGAATTACTCCCTGATCTAACAGCTGGCTAATGTGCTGTTTCACCTCTGGTACCTGGTTTGGAGGGATCCTCCGATATGGCACCCTAACTGGCCTGTCTGTGGTCACTGGGATCTCATGCTGAACCCCAATAGCCTTTCCTATGGGCTGGCCCTCTCCTTCAAAAATATCACTAAACTCTTCTATTAAACACCTAACTGCATTCTCTTGTCCCTCATTCATTTCTTCCGTGTGCACTTTGACCTCCGTACGGGCATCCGGCTGCACTGTCCTCACATACACCTCTTCACTGATGTCTTCCTCGACTTCCGTCCCCGAAGCCACTTTCCCAATCCGCCAATTGCCCCTCAAGCTCGTACGACTATCAGACAGATTTGCCACCAACACCTGGGTCATGCCTCTCACCACTCTTACAGCTGTCGGCAACACTATCACACCCTCAGGCATCCAACCTTCATACTCCATTGTTAGAGGTTCAATCACTACTTTGTTAGCTACCTGGCTTAATGAGGGAACACATACTGACAGCAACCGAGTACTCCGGGGAGGAATGGTTGGGCTTTTCTTCCTCTCTGTCATACAATACCCCAGGCTGATGGCCTCTATTGCACATAACTGCTCCAACTCTACTGGTCATGGCTTTTTTTATATGCACTCCACCACTGATTTAATGAATTCATTTAATTTTCAACATCCATCTAATTTATTGGTTATACTATGTCATAACCAATCAGTCATTACCTTTAGTAATAATAAGATAGGATCACAGATACGGGCAGATAATTGCACTTACATTTATTTGTCAAGCTTCCATACAATGATTTACAATTTGCATGGATATATGATTCACTCACGTTCACGCTGTAATAAAATTAATCTTCTAAAAGAGAATTTTAACTTGGGGACACATGTGATTACTCTACTATGGGTATAACTTAACAGAGCCTTAATCCTTCAAGTGATACATTTACTGCCAGCCTGGATTGCTTTTGTTGCAACCAGGCTTCCGCACAAGGACTTCTTTCCACGGGCCACAGCAACAAAAAGTACTCTTGGGTTACCACACATGGTGTCGTGCAGGAGAACTCTGTAAGCGTGACTTGAATTAACCATCTAGGTGCAATAGACCAGCCTGGATTGCTTTTGTCGCAACCAGGCTTCCACACGTGATATTTCCACGGGGATAACAACCTAGGTTAACACGCTTAGTCTCGTGTCGACCTTCCACGGCCATAACAACAAAAGGTACTCTTGGTTTACCACACATAGTCTCGCGTCACTGAGTCACGGTAGACGGTTGTCGCGGCAAGGAGAACTGGTAAGCATGAACTGAATTAACCATTTAGGTGCAATAGACCAGCCTGGATTGCTTTTGTCGCAACCAGGCTTCCACACGTTTTAACACACCTGTGTCGATCACGGTCACAGACGGTGTCGCAGGAGAACTCTGTAAAGCGTGGAATTAGGCCAGCCTGGATTGCTCTAGTCGCAACCAGGCATCCACACGTGATATTTCCACGGGGATAACAACCTAGGTTAACACACTTAGTCTCGTGTCGACGACGGTTCACAGGACGGAGTGCGGTGGAGGACTCTGTGTGGTGTGGTGCCCCGCTCCCTTTCAGGAGGGAGAGAGTCAAGACGACTTCCTCACTAACCCATGGCTCAGGGGATACTACTTAAAATGAGGTTTTTGGGTGTGAAGCGATGAACAGTACAACACTGTTTCACTGCCCACCCCCCTAAAGGCTGGCTGACATACACTAATGAAAAATACATGTCCCAGTTATGCCTCGCCGGGCGTCTTATCTCTGGTAAAACAAACTTTGGAGTTGGTTGCGTGGGTAAGCCTAACGCAACCCATGACACTGGTGTGAAGCGATGAACAGTACAGCACTGTTTCACTGCCCACCCCCCTAAAGGCTGGCTAACATACACTAATGGAAAATACATGTCCCAGTTATGCCTCGCCGGGCGTCTTATCTCTGGTAAAACAAACTTTGGAGTTGGTTGCGTGGGTAAGCCTAACGCAACCCATGACAATCGCCCCTACTAAGAAAAATTTTTCTTCGGAGAATAAAAATTTCAGCACCTGTATACAATCAAGAGAATGCCTAGCCCAGACACACAATTCAACATTCACACGGTGGTGTGTGTGTGCGTGACACTAACACTGCAACGGGATGTAGTCGCCGATCGCCACTGAGGGAAAACCTCAACATTTACTTTAGATTTTCAGGCTGGAGGAAAACTCCGAGGCGAGGGTGACAATTCCCGAGTAATAGTTCATGCTAAGCGTAAACACGCTACATTTATGTTACAGCAACGTGTTGTGTAGTGTAGGGTATGTAGACATTGTTTAGGTGGTACAGGTGTCGTGTTATGTTCTTAAATGTAGAGGGGTGTGAAAAGGTTTACATAACATTTGAAGAGTCGTCAGATGCGTGGAGGTTCGAGTTGACCGGAACATATGGACACTCCCACACATAGATCAGGTCCTAGACACGCTCTGCAATGTCGAATGAACTTTCCCGGTGGTGAAGAGAAGGACTCCTCCAGCCGGCTGATGTGAAACTGGGTCCCTCTTTCGCTGAGGGCCCCCAAGGTGAGGGTGTACTCTGCCCATCACTCACCATTGGGTCTACTGTCCACCGCCTCAAGCTGAAGTCCACCAAAATGAAGATGTAAATCTGTCCGTCACTCGCCCTTGGGTTTACTGTCCACCGCCTCGTAGTAAATCGGGAGGCTGAGGTGGAACTGGGTCCCTCCGTTGATGAGGACCCCCAAAGGTGTGGAGGTACTCTTCCCGTCACTCACCCTTGGGTGTGCAGTCCACCGCCTCGTACTGAATCAGCTGGCTGATGTGGAACTGGGTTTGCTGACCACAGCGTCCGCCGCCACCCTCTCAAGGGTTCGGGGATCACTGTGAGAGGCCACAGGGGTGCAGGTAGAACTCGCCCTCCGTCGCTGTTTCTGGCAAACACCACAAGTCCTCTTCTGTTTCTTTATTTTCCACCTTTAACTTCACATTCAAAAATTCTTAGAGTCCCCTCAAATGTACTAGTAATCATTTCGTAGTACAATATACGCGTTTGCACAAACTGCTGACAAGAGTGCAATTATCCGCGGTCTGTGTCCCTGTTCGGGCGCCAATTGTCATGGTTTTGAGGTGGATCGGTGGTAGTAGGAGTGGATTATATTATATAAAGATAATAATGTCATATTTCTTATTTCTTACCGTAGAGTCCGATACCTTCACACTGATTACTTACAGGAGATTATGGCGTATCTACGTAGAAGTTCACTCCACCACTCGACATTCCATGATTTATACTTGATAAATGATGATTTAATGAATTCCATTAATTTCCAACATCTATCTCAGTTATTGGTTATACTTTGTCATAACCAATCAGTCATTACCTTTAGTAATAGTAAGATAGGATCACAGATACGGGCAGATAATTGCACTTACATTTATTTGTCAAGCTTCCATACAATGATTTACAATTTGCATGGATATATGATTCACTCACGTTCACGCTGTAATAAAATTAATCTTCTAAAAGAGAATTTTAACTTGGGGACACATGTGATTACTCTACTATGGGTATAACTTAACAGAGCCTTAATTCTTCAAGTGATACATTTACTGCCAGCCTGGATTGCTTTTGTTGCAACCAGGCTTCCGCACAAGAACTTCTTTCCACGGGCCACAGCAACAAAAAGTACTCTTGGGTTACCACACATGGTGTCGTGCAGGAGAACTCTGTAAGCGTGACTTGAATTAACCAATAGACCAGCCTGGATTGCTTTTGTTGCAACCAGGCTTCCACACGTGATATTTCCACGGGGATAGCAACCTAGGTTAACACGCTTAGTCTCGTGTCGACCTTCCACGGCCATAATAACAAAAGGTACTCTTGGTTTACCACACATAGTCTCGCGTCACTGACAGTCACGGTAGACGGTTGTCGCGGCAAGGAGAACTGGTAAGCGTGACTTGAATTAACCATTTAGGTGCAATAGACCAGCCTGGATTGCTTTTGTCGCAACCAGGCTTCCACACGTGATATTTCCACGGGGATAACAACCTAGGTTAACACACTTAGTCTCGTGTCGATCACGGTCACAGTAGACGGGTGTCGTGCAGGAGAACTCTGTAAGCGTGAATTAATTAACCATTTACTGTAGGTTTGATAGGCCAGCCTGGATTGCTCTTGTCGCAACCAGGCATCCACACGTGATATTTCCACGGGGATAACAACCTAGGTTAACACACTTAGTCTCGTGTCGACGACGGTTCACAGGACGGAGTGCGGTGGAGGACTCTGTGTGGTGTGGTGCCCCGCTCCCTTTCAGGAGGGAGAGAGTCAAGACGACTTCCTCACTAACCCATGGCTCAGGGGATACTACTTAAAATGAGGTTTTTGGGTGTGAAGCGATGAACAGTACAACACTGTTTCACTGCCCACCCCCCTAAAGGCTGGCTGACATACACTAATGAAAAATACATGTCCCAGTTATGCCTCGCCGGGCGTCTTATCTCTGGTAAAACAAACTTTGGAGTTGGTTGCGTGGGTAAGCCTAACGCAACCCATGACACTGGTGTGAAGCGATGAACAGTACAGCACTGTTTCACTGCCCACCCCCCTAAAGGCTGGCTAACATACACTAATGGAAAATACATGTCCCAGTTATGCCTCGCCGGGCGTCTTATCTCTGGTAAAACAAACTTTGGAGTTGGTTGCGTGGGTAAGCCTAACGCAACCCATGACAATCGCCCCTACTAAGAAAAATTTTTCTTCGGAGAATAAAAATTTCAGCACCTGTATACAATCAAGAGAATGCCTAGCCCAGACACACAATTCAACATTCACACTGTGGTGTGGGTGTGACACTAACACTGCAACGGGATGTAGTCGCCAATCGCCACTGAGGGAAAACCTCAACATTTACTTTAGATTTTCAGGCTGGAGGAAAACTCCGAGGTGAGGGTGACAATTCCCGAGCAATAGTTCATGCTAAGCGTAAACACGCTACATTTATGTTACAGCAACGTGTTGTGTAGTGTAGGGTATGTAGACATTGTTTAGGTGGTACAGGTGTCGTGTTATGTTCTTAAATGTAGAGAGGTGTGAAAAGGTTTACATAACATTTGAAGAGTCGTCAGATGCGTGGAGGTTCGAGTTGACCGGAACATATGGACGCTCCCACACATAGGTCAGGTCCTAGACACGCTCTGCAATGTCGAATGAACTTTCCCGGTGGTGAAGAGAAGGACTCCTCCAGCCGGCTGATGTGGAACTGGGTCCCTCTTTCGCTGAGGGCCCCCAAGGTGAGGGTGTACTCTGCCCATCACTCACCATTGGGTCTACTGTCCACCGCCTCAAGCTGAAGTCCACCAAAATGAAGATGTAAATCTGTCCGTCACTCGCCCTTGGGTTTACTGTCCACCGCCTCGTAGTAAATCGGGAGGCTGAGGTGGAACTGGGTCCCTCCGTTGATGAGGACCCCCAAAGGTGTGGAGGTACTCTTCCCGTCACTCACCCTTGGGTGTGCAGTCCACCGCCTCGTACTGAATCAGCTGGCTGATGTGGAACTGGGTTTGCTGACCACAGCGTCCGCCGCCACCCTTTCAAGGGTTCGGGGATCACTGTGAGAGGCCACAGGGGTGCAGGTAGAACTCGCCCTCCGTCGCTGGTTCTGGCAAACATCACAAGTCCTCTCCTGTTTCTTTATTTTCCACCTTTAACTTCACATTCAAAATTTATTAGAGTCCCCTCAAATGTACTAGTAATCATTTCGTAGTACAATATATGCGTTTCCACAAACTGCTGACAAGAGTGCAATTATCCGCGGTCTGAAGTCCCTGTTCGGGCGCCAATTGTCATGGTTTTGGGGTGGTTCAGTGGTAGTAGGAGTGGATTATATTATATAAAGATAATAATGTCATATTTCTTATTTCTTACCGTAGAGTCCGATACCTTCACACCGATTACTTAAAGGAGATTATGACGTATCTACGTAGAAGTTCACTCCACCACTCGACATTCCATGATTTATACTTGATAAATGATGATTTAATGAATTCATTTAATTTTCAACATCCATCTAAGTTATTGGTTATACTATGTCATAACCAATCAGTCATTACCTTTAGTAATAATAAGATAGGATCACAGATACGGGCAGATAATTGCACTTACATTTATTTGTCAAGCTTCCATACAATGATTTACAATTTGCATGGATATATGATTCACTCACGTTCACGCTGTAATAAAATTAATCTTCTAAAAGAGAATTTTAACTAGGGGACACATGTGATTACTCTACTATGGGTATAACTTAACAGAGCCTTAATCCTTCAAGTGATACATTTACTGCCACCCTGGATTGCTTTTGTTGCAACCAGGCTTCCGCACAAGGACTTCTTTCCACGGGCCACAGCAACAAAAAGTACTCTTGGGTTACCACACATGGTGTCGTGCAGGAGAACTCTGTAAGCGTGACTTGAATTAACCATCTAGGTGCAATAGACCAGCCTGGATTGCTTTTGTCGCAACCAGGCTTCCACACTTGATATTTCCAAGGGGATAACAACCTAGGTTAACACGCTTAGTCTCGTGTCGACCTTCCACGGCCATAACAACAAAAGGTACTCTTGGTTTACCACACATAGTCTCGCGTCACTGAGTCACGGTAGACCGTTGTCGCGGCAAGGAGAACTGGTAAGCGTGAACTGAATTAACCATTTAGGTGCAATAGACCAGCCTGGATTGCTTTTGTCGCAACCAGGCTTCCACACGTGATATTTCCACGGGGATAACAAGCCTAGGTTAACACACTTAGTCTCGTGTCGATCACGATCACAGTAGACGGGTGTCGTGCAGGAGAACTCTGTAAGCGTGAATTAATTAACCATTTACTGTAGGTTTGATAGGCCAGCCTGGATTGCTCTTGTCGCAACCAGGCATCCACACGTGATATTTCCACAGGGATAACAACCTAGGTTAACACACTTAGTCTCGTGTCGACGACGGTTCACAGGACGGAGTGCGGTGGAGGACTCTGTGTGGTGTGGTGCCCCGCTCCCTTTCAGGAGGGAGAGAGTCAAGACGACTTCCTCACTAACCCATGGCTCAGGGGATACTGTTTAAAATGAGGTTTTTGGGTGTGAAGCGATGAACAGTACAACACTGTTTCACTGCTCACCCCCCTAAAGGCTGGCTGACATACACTAATGAAAAATACATGTCCCAGTTATGCCTCGCCGGGCGTCTTATCTCTGGTAAAACAAACTTTGGAGTTGGTTGCGTGGGTAAGCCTAACGCAACCCATGACACTGGTGTGAAGCGATGAACAGTACAACACTGTTTCACTGCCCACCCCCCTAAAGGCTGGCTAACATACACTAATGGAAAATACATGTCCCAGTTATGCCTCGCCGGGCGTCTTATCTCTGGTAAAACAAACTTTGGAGTTGGTTGCGTGGGTAAGCCTAACGCAACCCATGACAATCGCCCCTACTAAGAAAAATTTTTCTTCGGAGAATAAAAATTTCAGCACCTGTATACAATCAAGAGAATGCCTAGCCCAGACACACAATTCAACATTCACACGGTGGTGTGTGTGTGCGTGACACTAACACTGCAACGGGATGTAGTCGCCGATCGCCACTGAGGGAAAACCTCAACATTTACTTTAGATTTTCAGGCTGGAGGAAAACTCCGAGGCGAGGGTGACAATTCCCGAGTAATAGTTCATGCTAAGCGTAAACACGCTACATTTATGTTACAGCAACGTGTTGTGTAGTGTAGGGTATGTAGACATTGTTTAGGTGGTACAGGTGTCGTGTTATGTTCTTAAATGTAGAGGGGTGTGAAAAGGTTTACATAACATTTGAAGAGTCGTCAGATGCGTGGAGGTTCGAGTTGACCGGAACATATGGACACTCCCACACATAGATCAGGTCCTAGACACGCTCTGCAATGTCGAATGAACTTTCCCGGTGGTGAAGAGAAGGACTCCTCCAGCCGGCTGATGTGGAACTGGGTCCCTCTTTCGCTGAGGGCCCCCAAGGTGAGGGTGTACTCTGCCCATCACTCACCATTGGGTCTACTGTCCACCGCCTCAAGCTGAAGTCCACCAAAATGAAGATGTAAATCTGTCCGTCACTCGCCCTTGGGTTTACTGTCCACCGCCTCGTAGTAAATCGGGAGGCTGAGGTGGAACTGGGTCCCTCCGTTGATGAGGACCCCCAAAGGTGTGGAGGTACTCTTCCCGTCACTCACCCTTGGGTGTGCAGTCCACCGCCTCGTACTGAATCAGCTGGCTGATGTGGAACTGGGTTTGCTGACCACAGCGTCCGCCGCCACCCTCTCAAGGGTTCGGGGATCACTGTGAGAGGCCACAGGGGTGCAGGTAGAACTCGCCCTCCGTCGCTGGTTCTGGCAAACATCACAAGTCCTCTCCTGTTTCTTTATTTTCCACCTTTAACTTCACATTCAAAATTTATTAGAGTCCCCTCAAATGTACTAGTAATCATTTCGTAGTACAATATATGCGTTTCCACAAACTGCTGACAAGAGTGCAATTATCCGCGGTCTGAAGTCCCTGTTCGGGCGCCAATTGTCATGGTTTTGGGGTGGTTCGGTGGTAGTAGGAGTGGATTATATTATATAAAGATAATAATGTCATATTTCTTATTTCTTACCGTAGAGTCCGATACCTTCACACCGATTACTTAAAGGAGATTATGGCGTATCTACGTAGAAGTTCACTCCACCACTCGACATTCCATGATTTATACTTGATAAATGATGATTTAATGAATTCATTTAATTTTCAACATCCATCTAAGTTACTGGTTATACTATGTCATAACCAATCAGTCATTACCTTTAGTAATAATAAGATAGGATCACAGATACGGGCAGATAATTGCACTTACATTTATTTGTCAAGCTTCCATACACTGATTTACAATTTGCATGGATATATGATTCACTCACGTTCACGCTGTAATAAAATTAATCTTCTAAAAGAGAATTTTAACTTGGGGACACATGTGATTACTCTACTATGGGTATAACTTAACAGAGCCTTAATTCTTCAAGTGATACATTTACTGCCAGCCTGGATTGCTTTTGTTGCAACCAGGCTTCCGCACAAGGACTTCTTTCCACGGGCCACAGCAACAAAAAGTACTCTTGGGTTACCACACATGGTGTCGTGCAGGAGAACTCTGTAAGCGTGACTTGAATTAACCATCTAGGTGCAATAGACCAGCCTGGATTGCTTTGTCGCAACCAGGCTTCCAAACGTGATATTTCCACGGGGATAACAACCTAGGTTAACACGCTTAGTCTCGTGTCGACCTTCCACGGCCATAACAACAAAAGGTACTCTTGGTTTACCACACATAGTCTCGCGTCACTGAGTCACGGTAGACCGTTGTCGCGGCAAGGAGAACTGGTAAGCGTGAACTGAATTAACCATTTAGGTGCAATAGACCAGCCTGGATTGCTTTTGTCGCAACCAGGCTTCCACACGTGATATTTCCACGGGGATAACAAGCCTAGGTTAACACACTTAGTCTCGTGTCGATCACGGTCACAGTAGACGGGTGTCGTGCAGGAGAACTCTGTAAGCGTGAATTAATTAACCATTTACTGTAGGTTTGATAGGCCAGCCTGGATTGCTCTTGTCGCAACCAGGCATCCACACGTGATATTTCCACGGGGATAACAACCTAGGTTAACACACTTAGTCTCGTGTCGACGACGGTTCACAGGACGGAGTGCGGTGGAGGACTCTGTGTGGTGTGGTGCCCCGCTCCCTTTCAGGAGGGAGAGAGTCAAGACGACTTCCTCACTAACCCATGGCTCAGGGGATACTGTTTAAAATGAGGTTTTTGGGTGTGAAGCGATGAACAGTACAACACTGTTTCACTGCTCACCCCCCTAAAGGCTGGCTGACATACACTAATGAAAAATACATGTCCCAGTTATGCCTCGCCGGGCGTCTTATCTCTGGTAAAACAAACTTTGGAGTTGGTTGCGTGGGTAAGCCTAACGCAACCCATGACACTGGTGTGAAGCGATGAACAGTACAGCACTGTTTCACTGCCCACCCCCCTAAAGGCTGGCTAACATACACTAATGGAAAATACATGTCCCAGTTATGCCTCGCCGGGCGTCTTATCTCTGGTAAAACAAACTTTGGAGTTGGTTGCGTGGGTAAGCCTAACGCAACCCATGACAATCGCCCCTACTAAGAAAAATTTTTCTTCGGAGAATAAAAATTTCAGCACCTGTATACAATCAAGAGAATGCCTAGCCCAGACACACAATTCAACATTCACACGGTGGTGTGTGTGTGTGTGACACTAACACTGCAACGGGATGTAGTCGCCGATCGCCACTGAGGGAAAACCTCAACATTTACTTTAGATTTTCAGGCTGGAGGAAAACTCCGAGGCGAGGGTGACAATTCCCGAGTAATAGTTCATGCTAAGCGTAAACACGCTACATTTATGTTACAGCAACTTGTTGTGTAGTGTAGGGTATGTAGACATTGTTTAGGTGGTACAGGTGTCATGTTATGTTCTTAAATGTAGAGAGGTGTGAAAAGGTTTACATAACATTTGAAGAGTCGTCAGATGCGTGGAGGTTCGAGTTGACCGGAACATATGGACACTCCCACACATAGATCAGGTCCTAGACACGCTCTGCAATGTCGAATGAACTTTCCCGGTGGTGAAGAGAAGGACTCCTCCAGCCGGCTGATGTGGAACTGGGTCCCTCTTTCGCTGAGGGCCCCCAAGGTGAGGGTGTACTCTGCCCATCACTCACCATTGGGTCTACTGTCCACCGCCTCAAGCTGAAGTCCACCAAAATGAAGATGTAAATCTGTCCGTCACTCGCCCTTGGGTTTACTGTCCACCGCCTCGTAGTAAATCGGGAGGCTGAGGTGGAACTGGGTCCCTCCGTTGATGAGGACCCCCAAAGGTGTGGAGGTACTCTTCCCGTCACTCACCCTTGGGTGTACAGTCCACCGCCTCGTACTGAATCAGCTGGCTCATGTGGAACTGGGTTTGCTGACCACAATGTCCGCCGCCACCCTGTCAAGGGTTCGGGGACCACTGTGAGAGGCCACAGGGGTGCAGGTAGAACTCGCTCTCCGTCGCTGGTTCTGGCAACATCACAAGTCCTCTTCTGTTTCTTTATTTTCCACCTTTAACTTCACATTCAAAATTTCTTAGAGTCCCCTCAAATGTACTAGTAATCATTTCGTAGTACAATATACGCGTTTGCACAAACTGCTGACAATAGTGCAATTATCCGCGGTCTGGGTCCCTGTTCGGGCGCCAATTGTCATGGCTTTGGGGTGGTTCGGTGGTAGTAGGAGTGGATTATATTATATAAAGATAATATTATGTCGTATTTCTTATTTCTTACCGTAGAGTTCGATACCTTCACACTGGTTGCTTACAGGAGATTATGGCGTATCTACGTAGAAGTTCACTCCACCACGCGACATTCCATGATTTATACTTGATAAATGATGATTTAATGGATTCATTTATTTTTCAACATCTATCTAAGTTACTGGTAATACTTTGTCATAACCAATCAGTCATTACCTTTAGTAATAATAAGATAGGATCACAGATACGGGCAGATAATTGCACTTACATTTATTTGTCAAGCTTCCATACAATGATTTACAATTTGCATGGATATATGATTCACTCACATTCACGCTGTAATAAAATTAATCTTCTAAAAGAGAATTTTAACTTGGGAACACAAGTGATTACTCTACTATGGGTATGACCTAACAGAGCCTTAATTCTTCAAGTGATACATTTACTGCCAGCCTGGATTGCTTTTGTTGCAACCAGGCTTCCGCACAAGAACTTCTTTCCACGGGCCATAGCAACAAAAAGTACTCTTGGGTTACCACACATAGTCTCGCGTCACTGACAGTCACGGGAGACGGTTGTCGCGGCAAGGAGAACTGGTAAGCGTGACTTGAATTAACCATTTAGGTGCAATAGACCAGCCTGGATTGCTTTTGTCGCAACCAGGCTTCCACACGTGATATTTCCACGGGGATAACAACCTAGGTTAACACGCTTAGTCTCGTGTCGACCTTCCACGGCCATAACAACAAAAGGTACTCTTGGTGTACCACACATAGTCTCGCGTCACTGAGTCACGGTAGACGGTTGTCGCGGCAAGGAGAACTGGTAAGCGTGACTTGAATTAACCAATAGACCAGCCTGGATTGCTTTTGTCGCAACCAGGCTTCCACACGTGATATTTCCACGGGGATAACAAACCTAGGTTAACACACTTAGTCTCGTGTCGATCACGGTCACGGTAGACGGGTGTCGTGCAGGAGAACTCTGTAAGCGTGAATTAATTGACCAGTTACTGTAGGTTTGATAGGCCAGCCTGGATTGCTCTTGTCGCAACCAGGCATCCACACGTGATATTTCCACGGGGATAACAACCTAGGTGAACACGCTTAGTCTCGTGTCGACGACGGTTCACAGGACGGTTGTCGCGGCAAGTAGACTGTGTGGTGTGGTGTCCCGCCCCCTTTCAGGTGGGAGAGGATGGAGACGACGTCTTAACTAACCCATGGCTCAGGGGATACTACTCAAAATGAGGTTTTTGGGTGTGAAGCGATGAACAGTACAACACTGTTTCACTGCCCACCCCCCTAAAGGCTGGCTAACATACACTAATTGAAAAATACATGTCCCGGTTATGCCTCGCCGGGCGTCTTATCTCTGGTAAAACAAACTTTGGAGTTGGTTGCGTGGGTAAGCCTAACGCAACCCATGACACTGGTGTGAAGCGATGAACAGTACAGCTTTGTTTCACTGCCCACCCCTAAAGGCTGGCTAACATACACTAATGGAAAAGCCATGTCCCAGTTATGCCTCATGGGCCGTCTTATCTCTGGTAAAAACAAACTTTGGAGTTAGTTGCGTGGGTAAGCCCTAACTTTGCAACCCATGACCTCATGCAAGCAATTTTCCCACTGAGCGGTGCTCCTGTCTTCCCTGCACAAGTGATACATGTGCGGCCAGATCTCCGCAACCTCCCCCAGCACATTCATCCCCAACAACCCAGCATGTGATTGCCCCTTACCCTGGGTCTCAATCCCTGGACAAACCAACATCCCCACATCACTGACTTCCACCCCACATACGACCATAGTGACCCGAATACACCCCACACACGGCACTGGAAACCCTGACGCCCCTTTTACCCTAATTCGAGTGGGCTGCAACACCACGCCTGCAGGCTCCAACTCCCGACGGTAGAAAAGTTCATCAATTAACGACACTTCTGCCCCAGTATCTGCTAAACCCCACATTTCACGACCCGCTACCAGCACCGAAACCTTAGGACACTCTGCTTTCAGCCTTAAGGTACCTTCTGTTGTGATTAAATTTGTCATGCGAACCACGCTTGAACATGGGTCGGCTCTCTCTTGATTCATAACATCGCCGGTGGAGTCTATTGGTGAGGCCAGGAACGGTTGGCGGGGACTGCCTGGCCTTGACCATTTCCCGACCGCCAGTTCCGATTGTTATTTCCAACTCGATACTGGCCATTGGCCACGTATCCCCTTGGGACACTCTCCTGGTCCGGAACTGTTCGTGCAATTGAAACTGAGGTGGCCCTCTTGTCCACACGCATAGCACATCGGGAGAATCGAGCCTCCAGCCTGCGGCTCGTTCTCTCTTCGTTTAGTCATCGGTACCTCCCTTAAAGCCTCTCGTTTTTGTTCCGCCTCTCTCAGCCCCGTGATCCACTCGTCTAGACTACGGTGAGGATACTTCTGGATCTCCTCCAATAACCACATACGGCTTTGTTCATCCTTGAGCCCCCGAGTGATTGCATCTCCCAACAGGGCCTTATCATATTTATGACCATGGTGGTTCAACTCATCGATTAAATCGAGCATAGCATCATAATATTCAAGAAGCGTTTCGTTGCTCCGTTGTTTCCGATTCATCACCTTCTGAATGGCGTCGTACGTGGCCGTCGGCCCGCCGTATTGCTGCTTCAAATAACAAGTTAATTCGTCTACGGTTTCCCAGTCTCTGCATGCATTGTATACACGATCTGCCGCAGGCCCCGCAAGATGCCTTATTATGAATTGGATTCGACTGACTTCGTCTCCGTCTAGCAGCTTGAGGGTTCGGTCAACCTCTCTTAACCACTTTCCTACCTCTATTCCTGGCCTACCGTCGAACTTAGACATGGTCAACCCGGCCCCAAGACTAGTTCCCTCTCTACTGTTGTGTCTCCTCATCTCCCACATTGTCTCATCGTGCTGTATTTGATACTGTGTCTTTACCCTATCTAGTGCATCCCCCAACAGAACTAGGTGTTGTTGATGTTCCTTCTCTAACTGTTGCAATCGTGTGTGGTACTCCCC
>NW_024726346.1:0-9976 GCF_018991925.1 Homarus americanus
AAACTGAAAGGGAACCAGCTTCACAACCTGAGACTTATTGTCCAATTCATCGTGAGTGTCTACTTGCCAAATTGGTTCAACACCAAGGTCAAGTCATCGTTCTCCGAAGGTCCGAGGCATGTTCTCTTCCAGCTTGAGCTCCTGAGGAGTCAGCCAAGGAAGGTTGTTCAGATTGTGGAGCAGACTGTGAGGAGATATTCCTGGTATGCACATCCCGAGGCAGTTCTGCAGACAATGCTCTGCAATAAGGATGAGGAGGAGAGAAGAGTGGCAGTCAAAAAGATCTTGGATATGAGACTTATGAGAGGATCTGGGCATGACGAATCAGTTGGTGACGATTCCTTCAGGGTCAGGAAGACTCCTGAAGTCAATCTAGGTGCCAAGACCCTCACTGATCTCATAGATCTGGATAACATCCTGGCTGGCAGTGAGCCCCCTCTTACCTGCAGCCTCACCAATGTTCAAGTCAGAGCTTTCCTGGACAAACCCATGCATGTCCCTGCCTGGCCCTTGCACACCCAGAGTATAGAGCGTTGTATACAGCAAGCGAGCGAGGCCAGCAGTCACGTGTACAGCCAGGAGAGGAGGGAATGCTACATCCGAGCTCAGGTGGTCAGCAGGAAGGTGATGAGTAGAAACAGAAGCAAGAAAGACATGTTCTCTATGGTGTGCAGCAACACCGGGTCGTAGTAGTAAAACCGGTTTTTGTATTTGATGATTTTGTTTTCTAAAGGAATAATAAATTTAATAAATGTGTCAAGATCATTCGTTTCACTATTCTGGATCATTTTCATCGTAATAAATTAACCTGATACATTTACTTTACTTTAAATAAGCTATTTAGTGGTGTTGGTAAAAGGGTGGGAATAATGAATTTTCATAAGATTTCAAGTTAAAATTTACCTAGCAAAAAATGAAAACTATTCAAATCTGAAGATATCACATGATTCTGCCCATAGAACTACATCATTAATACCATGGGCCGATTTTTCAAACTCAAAAAAAAAAATTCGCCTCCGTATGACACACTAATATATATGGATCCTCGTGTTTCCAAGCCGGATTTGGTAAAATGTTGCTCTGATCACCTAAGCGGCACGGGTGGTCCCCATTAGAGGTTCATGGCGCCATAAGGTCGTTGAACAGTCTTTGTGTGAAATATAGTAGAGTCTAGGACTGCTTTTAGTGTCCTGGTGGCCCAGAGGTATCGTTCCCCGGTCACATTAGAAGATCGTGGGTTCGAATCCTGGTGGGGTGAGGTGTTGATTATATGAAGAAGTCCGCGTGCTTTATTGGGCTAATGAAATATATATGGATCCTCGTGTTTCGAAGCGGCATTTGGTAAAACGTTGCTCTCATCACCTAAGCGGCACGGGTGGTCCCCATTAGAGGTTCAGGGCGCCATAAGGTCGTTAAACAGGCTTTGTGTGAAATATAGTAGAGTCTAGGACTGCTTTTATTGTCTTGGTGGCCCAGAGGTAGCGTTCCCCGGTCACAATTATAAGATCTTGGGTTTAAATCCTGGTGGGGTGAGGTGTTGATTACATCTTAGAAATCAGCGTGCTTTATTGGGCTAATGAAATATATGGATCCTTCTTGTTTGACGCATTTTGGTAAAATGTTGGTCTGATCACCTAAAGCGGCACAGGTGGTCCCCATTAGAGGTTCCGCGGCGCCATAAGCTCCGTTGAACAGGCTTTGTGTGAAATATAGCAGAGTCTAGGACTGCTTTTATTGTCCTAGTGGCGAGTGGCGTCCCGGTCACAATTATAAGATTGTGGGTTCAAATCTTGGTGGGGTGAGGTGTTGATTATATGTAGAAGTCCGTGTGCTTTAATGGTCTAATGAAATATATATGGATCCTCGGGTTTCGAAGCCACATTTGCTAAAACGTTGCTCTGATCACCTAAGCGGCACGGGGGATCCCCATTAGAGGTTCACAGCGCCATAAGCTCGTTGAACAGGCTTTGTGTGAAAAATAGCAGAGTCTAGGCATGCTTTTAGTGTCCTGGTGGGCCAGAGGTAGCGTTCCCCGGTCACAATTAGAAGATCGTGGGTTCTAATCCTGGTGGAGTGAGGTGTTGATTATATGAAGAAGTCCGCATGCTTTATTGGGCTAATGAAATATATATGGATCCTCGTGTTTCGACGCCGCATTTGGTAAAACGTTGCTCTGATCACCTAAGCGGCATGGGTTGTGCCCATTAGAGGTTCACGGCGCCATAAGCTCTTTGAACAGGCTTTGTGTGAAATATAGCAGAGTCTAGGACTGCTTTTATTGTCCTGGTGGCCCAGAGGTAGCATTCCCCGGTCACAATTATAAGATCGTGGGTTCAAACCCTGGTGGGGTGAGGTGTTGATTAAATGTAGAAGTCTGCGTGCTTTATTGGGCTTATGAAATATATATGGATCCTTCTTGTTTCGAAGCCGCATTTGGTAAAATGTTGGTCTGATCACCTAAGCGGCACGGGTTGTCCCCATTAGAGGTTCACGGCGCCATAAGCTAGTTGAACAGGCTTTGTGTGAAATATAGCAGAGTCTAGGACTGCTGTTATTGTCCTGGTGGCCCAGAGGTAGCGTCCCCCGGTCACAATTATAAGATTGTGGGTTCAAATCCTGGTGGGGTGAGGTGTTGATTATATGTAGAAGTCCGCGTGCTTTAATGGTCTAATGAAATATATATAGATCCTCGGGTTTCGAAGCCACATTTGGTAAAACGTTGCTCTGATCACCTAAGCGGCACGAGGGATCCCCATTAGAGGTTCACGGCGCCATAAGCTCGTTGAACAGGCTTTGTGTGAAATATATAGCAGAGTCTAGGAATGCTTTTAGTGTCTTGGTGGCCCAGAGGTAGCGTTCCCCGGTCACAATTAGAAGAGCGTGGGTTCTAATCCTGGTGGGGTGAGGTGTCGATTATATGAAGAAGTCTGCATGCTTTATTGGGCTAATGAAATATATATGGATCCCCGTGTTTCGAAGCCGCATTTGGTAAAACGTTGCTCTGATCACCTAAGCGGCATGGGTGGTCCCCATTAGAGGTTCACGGCGCCATAAGCTCGTTGAACAGGCTTTGTGTGAAATATAGCAGAGTCTAGGACTGCTTTTATTGTCCTGGTGGCCGAGAGGTAGCATTCCCCGGTCACAATTATAAGATCGTGGGTTCAAACCCTGGTGGGGTGAGGTGTTGATTAAATGTAGAAGTCCGCATGCTTTATTGGGCTAATGAAATATATATGGATCCTTCTTGTTTCGAAGCCGCATTTGGTAAAATGTTGGTCTGATCACCTAAGCGGCACGGGTGGTCCCCATTAGAGGTTCACGGCGCCATATGCTCGTTGAACAGGCTTTGTGTGAAATATAGCAGAGTCTAGGACTGTTTTTATTGTCCTGGTGGCCCAGAGGTAGCGTCCCCCGATCACAATTATAAGATTGTGGGTTCAAATCCTGGTGGGTTGAGGTGTTGATTATATGTAGAAGTCCGCATGCTTTAATGGTCTAATGAAATATATATCGATCCTCGGGTTTTGAAGCCACATTTGGTAAAACGTTGCTCTGATCACCTAAGCGGCACGGGTGGTCCCCATTAGAGGTTCACGGCGCCATAAGCTCGTTGAACAGGCTTTGTGTGAAATATAGCAGAGTCTAGGAATGCTTTTACTTTCCTGGTGGCCCAGGTAGCGTTCCCCCGGTCTGAGTGAAAGATCGTGGGTTCGAATCAGGTGGGGTGAGTGTTGATTAATGTGGGATCACGATGCTATTGGGCTAATAGAAATATATATGGATCCTTCTTGTTTGGCTTACGCATTTGGTAAAACGTTGCTCTGATCACCTAAGCGGCACGGATGGTCGCCATTAGAGGTTCACAGCATCATAAGCTCATTGAACAGGCTTTGTGTGAAATATAGCAGAGTCTAGAACTGCTTTTAGTTTCCTGGTGGCCCAGAGGTAGCGTTCCCCGGTCACAATTAGAAGATCGTGGGTTCGAACCCTGGTGGGGTGAGGTGTTGATTATATGAAGAAGTCCGCGTTGCTTTATTGGGCTAATTAAATATATATGGATCCTCGTGTTTCGAAGCCGCATTTGGTAAGCGTTGCTCTGATCACCTAGCGCCGGTGGTCCCCATTAGAGTTCACAGCGCCATAAGCTCGTTGAACAGGCTTTGTGTGAAATATTGCAGAGTCTAGGACTGCTTTTATTGTCCTGGCCCCAGAAGGTGGCATTCCCCGGTCCACCAGGTAAGATCGTGGGTTCCGTCTGGTGAGGTGTTGATTAAATGTAGAAGTCAGCGTGCTTTATTGGGCTAATGAAATATATATGGATCCGCGTGTTTCGAAGCTGCATTTGGTAAAACGTTGCTCTGATCACCTAAGCGGCACGGGGGGTCCCCATTAGAGGTTCACGGCGCCAAAAGCTCGTTGAACAGTCTTTGTGTGAAATATAGCAGAGTCTAGGAATACTTTTAGTGTCCTGGTGGCCCAGAGGTAGCATTCCCCGGTCACAATTATAAGATCGTGGGTTCAAATCCTGGTGGGGTGACGTGTTGATTATATGTAGATGTCCTCGTGCTTTATTGGGCTAATGAAATATATATGGATCCTCGTGTTTCGAAGCTGCATTTGGTAAAACGTTGCTCTGATCACCTAAGCGGCACGGGTGGTCCCCATTAGAGGTTCACGGCGCCATAAGCTCGTTGAACTGGCTCTGTGTGAAATATAGCAGAGTCTAGGACTGCTTTTATTGTCCTGGTGGCCCAGAGGTAGCGTTCCCCGGTCACAATTATAAGATCCTGGGTTCAAATCCTGGTGGGGTGAGGTGTTGATTAAATGTAGAAGTCAGCGTGCTATTGGGCTAATGAAATATATATGGATCGCGTGTTTCGGCTGCATTTGGTAAAAGCGTTGCTCTGATCACCCTAGCGACGCAGGTGGTCCCCATTAGGGTTCACGGCTTAAGCTCGTTGAACAGTCTTTTGTGTGAAATATAGCAGAGTCTAGGACTGCTTTTTAGTGTCCTGGTGTTGGCCCAGAGTAGCATTCCCCGGTCTAATTATAAGATGGGTGGGTTGAATCCTGGTGGGGTGAGGGATGATTATATGTAGAAGTCTGCGTGCTTTATTGGGCTAATGAAAAATATATGGATCCTCGGGTTTCGAAGCCGCATTTGGTAAAACGTTGCTCTGATCACCTAAGCGGCACGGGTGGTCCCCATTAGAGGTTCACGGCGCCATAAGCTCGTTGAACATGCTTTGTGTGAAATATAGCAGAGTCTAGGAATGCTTTTAGTGTCCTGGTGGGCCAGAGGTAGCGTTCCCCGTTCACAATTAGAAGATCGTGGGTTCGAATCCTGGTGGGGTGAGGTGTTGATTATATGAAGAAGTCCGTGTGCTTTATTGGGCGAATGAAATATATATGGATCCTCGTGTTTCGAAGCCGCATTTGGTAAAACGTTGCTCTGATCACCTAAGCGGCATGGGTGGTCCCCATTAGAGGTTCACGGCGCCATAAGCTCGTTGAACAGGCTTTGTGTGAAATATAGCAGAGTCTAGGACTGCTTTTATTGTCCTAGTGGCCCAGAGGTAGCGTTCCCCGGTCATAATTATAAGATCGTGCGTTCAAATCCTGGTGGGGTGAGGTGTTGGTTATATGTAGAAGTCCGCGTGCTTTATTGGGCTAATGAAATATATATGGATTCTCGTGTTTCGAAGCCGCATTGGGTTACGCGTTGCTCTGATCACCTAAGCGGTACGGGTGGTCCCCATTAGAGGTTCACGGCGCCATAAGCTCGTTGAACAGGCTTTGTGTGAAATATAGCAGAGTCTAGGAATGCTTTTAGTTTCTGGTGGCCCAGAGGTAGCGTCCCCCGGTTACAATTATAAGATCGTGGGTTCAAATCCTGGTGGGGTGAGGTGTTGATTAAATCTAGAAGTCCGCGTGCTTTATTGGGCTAATGAAATATATATGGATCCTTCTTGTTTCGAAGCCGCATTTGGTAAAATGTTGGTCTGATCACCTAAGCAGCACGCGTGGTCCCCATTAGAGGTTCACGGCGCCATAAGCTCGTTGAACAGGCTTTGTGTGAAATATAGCAGAGTCTAGGACTGCTTTTATTGTCATGGTGGCCCAGAGGTAGCGTCCTCCGGTCACAATTATATGATTGTGGGTTCAAATCCTGGTCGGGTGAGGTGTTGATTATATGTAGAAGTCCGCGTGATTTATTGGGTTAATGAAATATATATGGATCCTCGTGTTTCGAAGCCGCATTTGGTAAAACGTTGCTCTGATCACCTAAGCGGCACGGGTGGTCCCCATTAGAGGTTCATGGCCCCATAAGGTCGTTGAACAGGCTTTGTGTGAAATATAGTAGAGTCTAGGACTGCTTTTATTGTCCTGGTGGCCCAGAGGTAGCATACCCCGGTCACAATTATAAGATCGTGGGTTTGAATCCTGGTAGGGTGAGGTGTTGATTATATGTAGAAGTCCGAGTGATTTATTGGGATAATGAAATATTTATGGATCGTCCTTGTTTCGAAGCCGGATTTGGTAAAACGTTGCTCTGATCACCTAAGCGGCACGGGTGGTCCCCATTAGAGGTTCACGGTGCCATAAGCAAGTTGAACAGGCTTTGTGTGAAATATAGCAGAGTCTAGGACTGCTTTTATTGTCCTGGTGGCCCAGAGGTAGCGTTCCCCGGTCACAATTATAAGATCTTGGGTTTAAATCCTGGTGGGGTGAGGTGTTGATTATATGTTGAAGTCCGCGTGCTTTATTGGGCTAATGAAATATACATGGATTCTCCTGTTTCGAAGCCGCATTTGGTAAAACGTTGCTCTGATCACCTAAGTGGCACGGGTGGTCCCCATTAGAGTTCCACGACGCCATAAGCTCGTTGAACAGGCTTTTTGTGAAATATAGCAGAGTCTAGGACTGGTTTTATTGTCCTGGTGGCCCAGAGGTAGCGTTCCCCGGTCACAATTATAAGATCGTGGCTTCAAATCCTGATGGGGTGAGGCTTTGATTATATGTAGAAGTCTGCGTGCTTTATTGGACTAATGAAATATATATGGATCCTCGGGTTTCGAAGCCGCATTTGGTTAAACGTTGCTCTGATCACCTAAGCGGCACGGGTGGTCCCATATAGTGGTTCACAGCGCCGTAAGCTCGTTGAACAGGCTTTGTGTTAAATATAGTAGAGTCTAGCACTGCTTTTATTGTCCTAGTGGCCCAGAGGTAGCATTCCCCGGTCACAATTATAAGATCGTGGGTTCAAATGCTGGTGGGGTGAGGTGTTAATTATATGTAGAAGTAAGCGTGTTTTATTGGGCTAATGAAATATATATGGATCCTCCTTGTTTCGAAGCCGGATTTGGTAAAACGTTGCTCTGATCACCTAAGCGGCACGGGTGGTCCCCATTAGAGGTTCACGGTGCCATAAGCAAGTTGAACAGGCTTTGTGTGAAATATAGCAGAGTCTAGGAATGCTTTTATTGTCCTGGTGGCCCAGAGGTAGCGTCCCCCGGTCACAATTATAAGATTGTGGGTTCAAATCCTGGTAGGGTGAGGTGTTGATTATATGTAGAAGTCCGCCTGCTTTATTGGGTTAATGAAATATATATGGATCCTCGTGTTTCGAAGCCGCATTTGGTAAAACGTTGCTCTGATCACCAAAGCGGCACGGGTGGTCCCCTATAGTGGTTCACAGCGCGATAAACTCGTTGAACAGGCTTTGTGTGAAATATAGCCGAGTCTAGGACTGCTTTTATTGTCCTGGTGGCCCAGAGGTAGCATTCCCCGGTCACAATTATAAGATGGTGGGTTCAAGTCCTGGTGGGGTGAGGTGTTGATTAAATGTAGAAGTCCGCGTGCTTTATTGGGATAATAAAATATATATGGATCCTTCTTGTTTCGAAGCAGCATTTGGTAAAATGTTGGTCTGATCACCTAAGCGGCACTCGTGGTCGCCATTAGAGGTTCACGGCGCCATAAGCTCGTTGAACAAGCTTTGTGTGAAATATAGCAGAGTCTAGGAATGCTTTTATTGTCCTAGTGGCCCAGAGGTAGCGTTTCCCGGTCACAATTATAAGATCGTGGGTTCAAATCCTGGTAGGGTGAGGTGTTGATTATATGTAAAAGTCAGCGTGCTTTATTGGGCTAATGAAATATATATGGATCCTCGGGTTTCGAAACCGGATTTGGTAAAACGTTGCTCTGATCACCTAAAACGCAGGTGGTCTATTAGGGGTTCATGGCATATAATTAGTTGAACAGGCTTTGTGTGAAATATAGCAAGAGTCTGGACTGCTTTATTGTACTGAAATTGGCCCAGAAATTGCTTCATGATCACAATTATAGATAGTTGGTTCAAATCCTGGTGGGGTGGTGTTGATTAAATGTAGAAGTCCGCGTGCTTTATTGGGATAATGAAACATATGGATCCTTCTTGTTTCGAAGCACGCATTGGTAAAAATATTGGTCTGATCACCTAAAGCGGCTTTCGTGGTCCCCCATTAGAGGTTCTGACGCCATAAGCTAGTTGAACGAGCTTGTGTGAAATATAGCAAGTGTAGGACTGCTTTTATTGTCCTAAGTGGCCCAGAGGTAGCATTCACGGTCTGATTATAAGATCGTTGGTTCAAATCACGGGTGGGGTGAGTGTTGATTATATGTAGAAGTCTGCGTGTTTTATTGGACTAATGAAACATATATGGATCCTCGGGTTTCGAAGCCGCATTTGGTTAAACGTTGCTCTGATCACCTAAGCGGCACGGGTGGTCCCCATTAGAGGTTCACGGCGCCATAAGCTCGTTGAACATGGTTTGTGTGAAATATAGCAGAGTCTAGGAATGCTTTTATTGTCCTGGTGGCCCAGAGGTAGCGTTCCCCGGTCACAATTATAAGATCGTGGGTTCAAATCCTGGTGGGGTGAGGTGTTGATTAAATGTAGAAGTCCGCCTGCTATATTGGGCTAATGAAATATATATGGATCCTCGTGTTTCGAAGATGCATTCGGTAAAACGTTGCTCTGATCACCTAAGTGGCACGGGTGGTCCCCATTAGAGGTTCACGGCGCCATAAGCTCGTTGAACAGGCTTTGTGTGAAATATAGCAGAGTCTAGGACTGCTTTTATTGTCCTAGTGGCCCAGAGGTAGCGTTTCCCGGTCACAATTATAAGATCATGGGTTCATATCCTGGTAGGGTGAGGTGTTGATTATATGTAAAAGTCCGCGTGCTTTATTGGGCTAATGAAATATATATGGATCCTCGTGTTTCGAAACCGGATTGGGTAAAACGTTGCTCTGATCACCTAAGGGGCACGGGTGGTCCCATTAGAGGTTCATGGCGCCATAAGGTCGTTGAACAGGCTTTGTGTGAAATATAGTAGAGTCTAGGACTGCTTTTATTGTCCTGGTGGCCCAGAGGTAGCGTTCCCCGGTCACAATTATAAGATCGTGGCTTCAAATCCTGGTGGGGTGAGGCTTTGATTATATGTAGAAGTCTGCGTGCTTTATTGGACTAATGAAATATATATGGATCCTCGGGTTTCGAAGCCGCATTTGGTTAAACGTTGCTCTGATCACCTAAGCGGCACGGGTGGTCCCCTATAGTGGTTCACAGCGCCGTAAGCTCGTTGAACAGACTTTGTGTGAAATATAGTAGAGTCTAGCACTGCTTTTATTGTCCTAGTGGCCCAGAGGTAGCATTCCCCGGTCACAATTATAAGATCGTGGGTTCAAATCCTGGTGGGGTGAGGTGTTAATTATATGTAGAAGTAGGCGTGCTTTATTGGGCTAATGAAATATATATGGATCCTCCTTGTTTCGAAGCCGGATTTGGTAAAACGTTGCTCTGATCACCTAAGCGGCACGGGTGGTCCCCATTAGAGGTTCACGGTGCCATAAGCAAGTTGAACAGGCTTTGTGTGAAATATA
Source organism: Homarus americanus (assembly GCF_018991925.1). NCBI lineage: Eukaryota > Metazoa > Arthropoda > Malacostraca > Decapoda > Nephropidae > Homarus > Homarus americanus. The sequence continues at coordinate 9,928 of NW_024726346.1, forward strand.
GCAGAGTCTAGGAATGCTTTTATTGTCCTGGTGGCCCAGAGGTAGCGTC
>NW_024726347.1:0-77500 GCF_018991925.1 Homarus americanus
TCGGTAGTACTTCGTTCCGGTTACGTATTGCTATTGACATGTAATTCGAGGTATTTTTTAGTATTTTATATCAACAATCATCAATATTTCTAAGATAATTTATGCCAAGAACCCGATTGATTGTCGACATAATACCAAAACTATTATTTGTATAGATTACCTGAATTATACATAAATGAGTTTAAAATTATAGGCGAACTTCCGACACACACACACACACACTTTGATATGTTTTTCAAGAGGAAGATCTAGAATTAAGCAGGCGTCGGACATATGTCTTAATTGGAGAACAACTAGACAAATGTTAGTGAAATAGTGACGCCAGGAGCTGTTCTGAACACTCCTCCAACGAGCTTCGATGGCAAACATTAATCTGTTGTGGAACTAAATATAAAAAATGTATTAGTCTTTATCGGTATTTTATTAACAGTATCATAGAATATTATACCATTACTGCCGATACGTTATCATTGGTGCTGAGAGTATATCTGCCCTCAGTTAGTATTTCCCGAGAACTAGTTATTATATCTGATTTATAAATTAACCTCCTGGGTGACAAGTGTTGATATGTGTTAGTAATTATCTCACATTATTTTACTGTAGTTGAATATTTATGCGTTCACTGTTCTAACTAGTTCAATAAAGTCTTAGCAACGTCTTTATGTCCTTCATGATGTGTAAGAGGAGGCGTGGTAGCAGGCGGATAAACAGCCTGATTCAGTTTACAACTCGGGCTTCCTGCTCACTGTAGCCTAAAGTAACACTTGAACACCAAACACAACCGCTAAGGGAAAGCTCGGTCATCAGTATCTGCTTTCGCCACTTGAAGTTCAGACTAAGGAGGAACCGCCTGCTGGGGATCTCACACTGGGCGTCTCCCCACCTATAATAGAAACAATAACACCAGATATGAGCTGAAATTGGGAGGATTCTTCCCTTCAGTACCTATTATCCAGCTCACTGTTATTGGTCTGGGCCGCTGAGGAACCGCCTGCTAGGATCTTCACTACCTGGATAGCGGTGGGTTTTTAACTCTCATCTACCTGAGGCTACTGACGCTGATGCACTTCTCTGGGCAGCCTACCTGGGGATCAGGCAGCAGAACTCACACCTGGCCAGATAATGAGAAGACCAGGAGGGAGGCCAAGCCGGAAATGGTGACGATGGCGAGAGTGGTTATGGGCGGTGGGGCGAGGTGCTGATGAGCCTGGCTGGGAGGAGGGAGGATGGGTGAGGGAGGCGAAAATGTGAGTGAGGGAGGTTATTACGAGAAGTGTGTGTGGAAGAGAATGATTGTAGAGATGGAAGGGTGTATGGAAGGAAGAAAGGATGAATGTAGATGTAGAAATGTATGGGGAATAATGTGTGTAGGCGAAAGGCGAGGAATGATAAAAGCGTGAGGGAAGAATGTGCTATGAGGGAGAATGTAAGTGTTGAATTGGAAGGGCGAGGAAAGAATCTGAGGGGAATAAATGAGGGAAAGATTACATGACTAGCCACCAAGAGTTAAATAATTGGAGTGGGGTTATCAGGTTATATAGTGGTATAAAGGAATGTGCCTGAGCTATGATGATGTAGTCTACGAAAAATGAAAAATACAAATATTATACAGTTTATTTATTTATTCTCTGTCTCTAAGTATTATATGAATGTTACTGTTTTACAAAAATCCTATTGACTTGAAAAATCACAACAAAGTCATTTAGATTCGATTCTCTAGATTTAACCCAAGAAAGAATTCGTTATGTTCATCATTTTTATTTTCCATATTTACCTTAATTGTCACTATGTATAACATAGATTTAATATTTTCTCATTATTTACTCACATTCTCTCTCCCTCCTCCGTCCATCATAGTCTCTTCTGCATCACTAACAATGCAGTTTTTGGACCTAAATTTTGCAGTTCTTCGACTGGAACGCGTGGTGATGTCTCCGGTCTGAAGAACAGAGATTCAGTCACCAGATCGCTCTCCCCAACATCCGCAGCTACCCCTGATAACTCCTGGCACCCATGGGTCGAAAGCCATAAGGACGACGGCAGTGGCGACGACGAGCGGCTAGATGTGGGTGGGGACGACGGACTCCCACAGCGACGCGCCACGGTTCAGTACCTCTCACGTGGTGGCAGAGAATGAATAGCATATCTCGTAGTTGACCTGTTCAGTGATACATACAATACATATGATGAAGTGGTTGTAAACATTGACTTTAAATTGATAATCTTAGGCTCATGTATAAATGATATACGAGGCAACGGTGATTTATGAAGTGTAATGTTAATTTGTCTGTTCAATAGAACAATGTGGACTCAGACGTGTCAGGAAGAGACCAACAACAACGCAGCAGACGACTCTGGTCGAGATCGTCAAACGGAAGAGCGATCTGGATTCTGACATGGATGACACATCATCGCTGGCGGCCCTGAAGAAGGCAGCGCCAGAAAAAGAACAGCCGTCAGGTTCCTCGTGTTCGGACCGACTCCCAACATCAGTCTAGGTCCGCCATTCCAGCCTCCACCTCCTGCCTACCTGTACCCACACGGACTATACCCAGGAGCGGCACAGAGCTAGCACTACACGACCTTATGATGCCCAATCCTCCAGTACCAGGTCTCGGCCATCACCAACTACAACTGCCATACTGTCAGAGCAAAGCCTCACGGTCCCTCGCCACTCTCATCCCCCCCACTTCATTACCTGTACTCACGCAACCCTCCTGCTCACCCACAACCACTGGCAGGAGCAGGCCCACCCGCCAGGTCACCAGACAGAGCCTGCAGGACTGGCGTTCCCCTCGGCGAGCTGGTGCAGGGTCCCTCAGCGCCACCCCGCCCACCTCCCCCCACCAGCGCCCCTTCGCCTCCTTCTTCCGGACCGCCTCAAACCGCCTCGCTTACCCCCTACCTGCCCCTCCACCGCCGCATCCCCCTCCATGCTTCCTCGTCGTTGCTTCACACACTGTCCTCGTCTGTCTCACGCCCACGCCCTCACCTTAGCAGCAGAGACCACGCAAGTGGATCCTCAGCATTCAGGCTGTGAGCCCGAAGAGCGAGGTCGCACCAGAGAAGGGCGACACGCCGCCTCTGCAGCCCACGCCGCCTCAGTCGCCCACGCCGCCTCCAGTCCTTCAAGAACTCAAGTCGATCGAGAAGATGGTGAACAGGCGAATCCGCCAAGACGCACGATCCACTTAAATGGCAAACAAATGAGGAGGGCCCAGAGACGCTTGGTCACCTGCACACCCACCTGGTGGCCGTCCACGCCCTCAGTGGCGCTCTCGGTCCGCTCCACCAATCCTCTAGCCCTCTCTGCCGGTAACCTAAGGACCACTTCCTTGGGGACCAAAGCGGCACCAGTGAACAATATGAAGCGGACGAGGCCCTGACGACCCCCAGGTCAGCTCAGGGTAACCTAGATGAGCCAACAGAGCAAGCTGTGCTCCTGTCCTGGCTGGTCACCAGGTTACCTCGCCCAGCTTATCGCTACCAGTGCAAACAAGATGACACCTCAAGACGTGCAAAAAAACCCAGCCGCGCTGTGAAGGACAGAGTGTCGTATATTGCACGTATATAGTCCGTAAAACTACTTGTTAGTAGAGCATATACCAAAGAGCGGACCGACAGCAGCTGTTTTGTGGGTATGTGTGTGTGCGTGTGTGCGTGTGACCATGGTTCCGCTTATGTTTACAGTGTCACATGTACAGATGGATTAAAACGAGATGGAACAGCAACGTTCAGTTTATAACAAACGTGAAAGAAAAACTAATACTTTAGAAACTAAAAGCGTAAAAGGGCTAATAAATACGTGACCTCCCAATGTTCGCGTGGCGGTGGTCTTCCCTAGACATTGAAAAATGGCTGACACGAAGACCCCGAATTGGAAGCTGTGGTAGCCCTGGTACTAGTGGCCAGCAATGACAAGTGTATAGAAAGAAAACTAGCTGGGCTCTGACTGAGTCCTGGGCGAGAAGCTCTCACCAGCGTGTATGTGTAACCAAGCACCAATTACCTCATAGCCGCTACCTGGCGGCCTTGGCTCGCAAGCGGGTAGCAGCACTCTGGAGAACCTGAACTAAACCGTTAAAAATAATAAAAAAATCCAGTGAACCCCCACATAGTTTCCCCCATGCACCGCTAAGGGCATCGCTCTCGATGGCGGGTAAATGGAAATATTATGGTGCTTTTTTTTCTAAGTGTCTTCTTGTTTTCATTTTAAATAAACTTGCCTACAAGACCTGAAACTCATCTATAATGAATATCTTGATATTTCGTGGAGCAAGTTACTTCGACAATGTGGAGAACTTGGACCGTTCACTGTGTGGCCCTGCAGCCAGGTAGCGTCCCAAGCACAGGTCAAAACCCGCGCATTTGAAGATACGAGAATGTCGGAAACTGTTTGGGTGGATCATGACCTCTAGTACCCTTCCGGCAACACGATACTTTCATCACCCAAAGAGATCGATCCCAACTGGGTCTCCCCATTAGTGATCACCTGTGTGACCTGCTGTCCACCATGACCCCAGGTTCATTAGTGATGACCTCATGGTTCACAAGTGTCACCCCTCAGGTTCACCAGTGTCACCTCGGGGTTCACAATGATAACCTCAGGTTCACTAGTGTCACCCCAGGTTCACTAGTGTCACCTCAGAGTTCACTAGCATGACCTCGGGGTTCACTAATGATAACCTCAGGTCACTAGTGTCACCAGGGTTCACTAGTACACCTCAGGTTCACTCAGTGATGACCCCAGTCACCAAAAACTCAGGGTTCACTAGTGACAAACCTAGGGTCCACCAATGATAACCTCAGGTTCACTAGTCACCTCAGGTTCACTAGTGTCACCCGGGTTCAATAATAATAACCTCGTCCACTAGTGTCACCTCGGGATTCAATAATGATAACCTCAGGGTTCACCAGTGTCACTCAGGTTCACCAGTGTCACCAGGTTCACTAGTGATGACCTCAGGGTTCACTACACGATAACCTCAGGGGTTCACTAGTGTCACCTCAGTGTTCACTAGTGATGACCTCAGGGTTCACTAATGATAACCTCAAGGTTCAACTAATGATAACATCAGGTTCACTAGTGTCACCTCAGGTTCACTAGCAACAACTCAGTTCAACAAATAACCTGGGTTCACTAGTACCTCAGGTTCAATAACTGAAAAATTAGTAACACCAGGGCTACTAGCTTCATCACCTCGTCAACAAAATGATAATCCAGTTCACCAAGCGTCACCTCAGGGTTCACTAGTGATGACCTCGGGATTCACGAGTGACCTCGGGGTTTACTAGTGATGAACTCAGGGTTCGCCATCGTTATAACTCGATGGTGAATCAACGGCGTCACAGTTCACCAGTACATGAGGTTCACCATCTGTGACAAGGACGCCAACCCAACACCTCTGCCCCGCCCCCCACAGTTTCCACCTCAGTGCTAACCGTCCCAGCTCAGCTCCTCATCACCTGTCTCCACAGACGGACACAGCTATCTTGTCTACTCTCATCACATGTTACTGTAACACACACCTGGTATACCTCCCATTCAGTGATACAAGTTAAAGTTGTTACCATAATGAGTGTGAGCTGAGATGTTTCATTGTGGTGTTGTGTTACTGAGGCAGAGGTTACAGGGGTGACGACGAACATTTATATCCTATATATATATATATATATATATATATATATATATATATATATATATAACAGAATGCATGTGTTAGTAAACTCCTGGTCACCGCCCAGTTATTAGTCACCACGGCCTCATGTTACTGGTGGGCGACTGTTACTTGGCATTCTGATCACACTGTCTTGACTCAGCACTATAGTATATCCTGTGTCAGGCTAGTGACCTCTAACACAATAACTGATCTGACTGTCTTATTATGAGTCAGCAATGATTCGTCCATCGAGGCCTGATTCACAACTAACTCGGTCAAATCTTTCATTATAATGTTTCTGTTCAGGTCGAACTTTCATCTCCTGAGCTTCCAGCACTTCTGTTCGGTCTCTGTCTCTGCCTCAAGTTCTGTTCTGACTGTCTCTGTTGTCATAATTTTGTTACATCTTTTATCGCTCCCCATCTACGTTCCTGTTTTGTCATAATTTAAAACCCATAACAGCAAATAAATAAAATAGATCTCAAACTTTTTTTTTTCCTCATTATATATATCATTGTTCAGAGTTTATAGATCAACTGTATAAAATTATTTATTTATTCTTTTATAAAATCAGACACTGAACATATTATATCCAGTTTAACTCAACTCTCACTTGTTGTCAGCCCAATATATAAACTTAAAACACATACCCAACCATCAAGAATCCATTATTAATCCTGCACCACCTAACTGTCCCATTTATCCTCCCTATGTTGGTTTTTGTCATACAACATAAAAAGAAAAAGATACACGTTGGTCCGTTTCCTATACTTGCATACACCAGGGGAGCCATAAAAAGAATAAATACACTAAATCCCAAACTTTTTATTTCTGATCAATTTTAATTACTGACTTCATTCCATCCCCCCCCACCACCACTCACACCACCACCAAAACAAACATTTCATAGGTATAGCATCCCCTTTTCGTCCTGTTTTTAAATTAGCGAAAGCGTTTCACTCACCATATTCAACTAGCCTATGTCCAGTCAGTAGCTGGGTTATCGAAGGTAACACAAACTTGTTCTGGCCAGCAATGCATTCAATGGTTAAACTTCTGGTGCTGATCTTTACTCTGATTGGCTGGTTAGTTACTGCGACCATGCATGAGTTCATCCGGTTTTTACTGAGCAAGTAAAATATTTCGTTAATACCGAAAGCTCGGCTTCCGCGGTAACTCAGTTTGTTCGAGCAAGGATGTAACCATGACCGGTCCTCATCCCATTTCCTTTCAATGATGGCAACGTTTTTTCTTATTAACATTGCCATTTTATTTGTTATTATATTCCACTTCACACCGCCCACAGTTCTTACGTCATCCACGCGTCATCACTACATGTCATCAAAACACAGAGTAGTCGCCCTAGGAATCACTTGTAGAAAAAGAAACATTTACTTTCTTATTCACACTCATCTCATACCATGTATATTCATCCTCATCACCTCAGTTTTCCATCACCTGGTCATGACGTGACGTGTTTTGAGATGTTCTAGCACACCAGTGTACAGAGGTCGGCTCCAGGCAGAAAAAAAAGTCCTGGTTTCAAAGACAGCTTAGCTTCGAACCACATCTCATGTCTAGTTTCAGTACAAATTGCAATTAATATATCATTTAAATACACAAATGAACGTAAAGTCATTCAAGGAACTTAATTAGAAATCGAAAAATTATTTTTACTGGATGGAAATTTTATAATCAAGACATCAAATGTTGTTAGAGCTTTTGAGACTATGCTTGGTTGTCTTGCCTGGAGCTCACTTCTCGTTCCGTGGCGACGTCGGTGGTACGCATCTTTCGAGAATAGATATTGATAATATTAATTAATAGTTATATTTATTTGCTATTCTGATGTAATAATATGTTCTGTCATGTCTGTACTGGTATGAAAATATACTTTTGAAGAAATTGTTCTCTTATTCATCCTCAAAATGACTGGTGGTTTTCCTAAGTAAAACATTATGTATCCTGGAGGAATCACAAACTGTTGATCGTTTTCTGCTTACAGGTAAGACAAGACCCAGGGACAGACCTACGGGGATTACTACCTTGTATTAATTTTTTGCATCCAGCAAAGGAGCAATAACGATGCTTTGTTAGAATTCTACATATGCAACAAGCAATAATGAAGAATTCCAAGTTTTAACAAGAGCACAACCTATCCATAGGATGGGTCCACCCTTCTAATCTAGGCTTTACCACTCGTTTCACACTTACTAATCAAAACCCGTGGCCCTAAAACAAAACATAAAACAACGTAGGAAGCACTCAGCCTAGTGTTGAGGAAATAACGATTGGGTAACAAACAATAAATAATGAAACATTCCTCGACCAAAATATCTAAGTAAACTCAAAATAATAAATAAATATTGTTAATAAAAACATAACAATATTAACGACAAGAAGAATATAAAAAAATAAAATAACAAAAAAATTTAATATCGGTTCTAATAGCAAGGTTTTTGTTGCTGCCTCGCGGCCGATTCGTTGAAGCTGGCCAGTCGAACAAGTGTTTTTGTTGGAGGGTGAGTGTCGTGCGCTGATCAATATCATTAGTAATAAACATGTGTTACGCACTATATATATGAGCTTAGATAACATTGAATTTGTCTCTTGACTATTATAAGTGCGATTATAACAGGTAGTTTGTAAAGTGAACTTGTGATTATTGTGGAACCTGGTAATTGTTCAAGCACCGGTCAGGTGATGCACTGAAGACTCAGAACAAGGTAAGTGTATCTAACTCTACCAACTGAAGGAAAGTTTATCATGATATAAGATTATGATGCGGATATTATGAGGTGATAGCTATACCGGTCTCTGCCATAGCCCAGTTGTTGATGAGTAAATGTGACGACTAATGAGGTGTTTACCTTGTTTGATGTTACCATTAGTTACGCTTCCGGTTATATGTCTCAAGACTATATGTTGATTATGAGAATCATTTTAGTCTTTCAACTGATTACATACACAACGATTATTTACATTTATTGAATCAACGCAACAGTTCACTGCCATTGTTTGACGCAATATTTATCCTGCGAGGAGTACAGTCAACAAAAAGAACCACGACCCCAACCTGGCAATAGTTGGTAAAGTAGTAGATTTAGACATTGTCAGGATAAATAACAATCCAGTTTTTATAACTGTCTATTAGCTTCCAATGAAATGCATATTTGCTTAAATAATGAACAAATTATATAAATGAATTGGCAACTCAATTACAACGAGGGCTGCCACAGGATTCTTAGATCAAAATTTCTTCTTTATTTATGCAAATATAAGAACATTTGGAAGCTTCTCACGATCTTCAATAACAATGAATTGTTTATTATTATAAAAAATATACTTTTGGATTGTTTCATATTTAGCCTGACAGTAATACAGCCGAAAATAGATCCACCAATCACAATCACCTTTACATACAGCCTTAGGTAAAATTGCCAGTACGAGACCCAGGGTTGGGTAACTGGAACTTTGGTTGACTGTACGCACAGTAGCTAAAACAACTATCTGTGCAGGTGGGGGTCGATATGCTCCGAAATTTTACGTGTGACTAGTGACAGCCCTCATATACCAAAATTTATCGTCCGTCCATGTTTTCATATTGTTTCCCGTAAAGTATGAACAGATAGTTGTTTTAGCTACTGTGCATTAAATAAAGAAAATGTATATAAGTACTCTACATGTACAGTGAACCACTGACTTGTATGCTACTCCTTGTACATAGTCGACGCCATGTTGAGTTATAAAATTGTCAGGTTTTTCCTAAATTGGTAAAAATTGGATTCTTGTCTTTAGTTTTACGAAGGTTAAGCAAGGAGGCTAATAATGACGTGTGACTCGCCCGTCGCCTCGTAATTTATTTTGATGGATCGTTTCTTATCGACTATATTTTCATCTCTGAGTTCAGATATGATATTCATTTCTTGCGCAAATGCCTCGTTTGGTAGATAATTAGGAGCCTAGGGTCGCACTATTCATCGTCTTTCTTGGCGGTGAAACGGTATATTGGATGTCAACTGAACATAACACAGCCATGGCATGTGAAGGGTGTCGCCGGTCTTAAATGGTTAGGTTAAGTTGGGTTTAATTTAGAAATAACCCCATTTTAACACATTTGCCCAACTACGAGTGTCCACTGCAAAACACAGTAAAATTGCGACGTTTTAAAATTAATCTATGAAAATTCGGCCATATATTGCTTACTAGATCCCTTATTGCCAACCAGGAGCCGGTAGTGTTTTAGGCCATGTTGACTAAACTTGGTGCTTGGCAAACATGCTGACGTGTACATAGCTCAGCATAACTCGGTTATACACACGCCTGCTTGCTTATAGCTTATATGCCTTCTTTGTTTCGAGTGGCTGGTTACATCACAGCTTAGTAAATATTAACCAAATCCAGTATGGCAGTTCTTCTGTTGAACTTAAGTATGGCTGTACCTGTATAAGCTAGCGTGGAATTTTTAAATTATATACAGTGTTAGTATTTAGTTGCTTCGCGATTAACTGTGAAGATAAATGATAGAATTGTTTTTAATTTATTGTCTAATTTTGTTATTGTTGCTGGAGAGGGACTAGAAAATTGAATAGCGTTAACATTATAAGGGTTTACGATTTATTATGATCCTACACGAAAAAGTGGCAGGACTTTCAAACAGGGGAAATTATTGGGGGTAAATAATTAACATTCATTAAAAAAACATACACATATAAATAACAAATTCATGTAAGGTTCTATAAGGTTTCGTTACGTTTTGCTCAAAATACCGGAACCTAATTCATTGATCAACAGATTTTACCCTCTAATGAAGGCATTACCTCTAGTTTGACCTGGCTAGAAGTTTCCAGGTGTAAAATTGCCACCTCAACTGTTTCTATTTTTCTTTCCCTCTTTTAGTGGGTATGTCAGTAGTTGCTGTTCTTTGAAAGGAAATATGTATTTTTATAATGGCTTAGCCTCCTATTAGTCCCACGACAATGAAATCAACATTTTCGCGCATGCAGGTTGGATTCTCAACCCCCATGTTAAATTATTAAAACAGCAAGAACACCAGAAATTTTCCAAGCTAGTCGAAATTGTATTTATGGACTGGGTGGCATCTACTCGATTTTTCCTTAGTGAAACATGTGACCTCGAAGTGTGAAACTGGGTGCTAGCCGAGTGCTGTAGTCCAGTACTGTACTTAGGGTATGATTCAAAGTTGTAATTGTTTAATGAAACAGCTAGGATGAAAAGGGTAATATGAAATGAAAAAAAAAATACAAAATACAAGTTTATCACAAGTCGTAACAGCACTACTGGATGTCATTTATGAAGCAGTACGGTACTTTTGATTTAATTTTGCTCCGAACTTACATGATATTAAACGTATGTGAAGATTTAACACTTCTACACAAAACTGGTATATTTTTTATCATGCATTTTTAAAAAGCGGTGACGTGTTACCTTGTAGCTCTATTGGTGACAAAAAAAGTCGAGTTGAAATGTCTTTAGCTTTTATATTTGAAAATAATCGGCAAATAAAAAGTGAAAGACTGGTGTATTAGCAGGGCGGGAGGTAATGGTTTGATACTGTATTCACCTCCGCTGGTCCTCCATGTTTTATTGTTTGCCCGCGGCTCGACACCTGACAGTCAGTGTTTGTAGTTGGTGGTGGATGGAGCGATGTACAGTACAGCGATTCATGAGTTATTTAATAATACTGATAAAATGTGATTTTAACTGAATGAAAATAATCAACTTTTTGATTTCGTAAGTGTGGTCAGTGTGTGAAGGTTAAATTTGGGGAAACGTGTTTCAACACCATCAGAGGGATGCGTCTCAGGGCGCGGTAAAGTAAATGTTTGAGTCTATCAACCTACAGTTCAGTATCGGCAAAAGATGGATTGGACCAGGAAGAAATAAATATGTCTGTGGTTACGAGATTAGGCATTAACAATACTGCGGATAGAGCCGAGCGTAGATAAGGGAAGACGTTTCCTCATTATATTAGATACGTTTAAATTAGCTTACGAATAGAGAAAATAGCATATAAGGAGTAGTGTTGTTTTAGGATGCCACCGTAAATAGCTACTTGTTTTTCTCCATGATCATTTTATAGAAACTGTATTTAGAGTAATTCTCCAGAAGTCTGAAACTTTCTGATGTGTACAAGCTCCTTTTTCATTCTCCACCACTACGATACCTCTGCCTTCTCGCTTCGCCGAATGAAAACAACCATTATTAAATTTCGAGTGTAAATTTATGAGGAACGAAGCACTAAGTACTGTACTGCCACTCTTGAGGTTACTGTATAGTATCACTTTTTGGTTCGTTCTTGCGAAAATCATAAGTAATCAGTAATGGATTGTTTTTCATTCCCCGTTTAATATAAGGAAATTCGCTCATAGGAATAAGAGACCATATCTTAAGTTGATTCTGCCAAGTGTAAGAATAATTTTAGCATAATATAACTTATAATTGTTACAGCTGATTCATAAGCAATGCATGAAATTTACCTTGATAAAGATACATGTACAAAATTGAAGTTATTCCTTTGTAATCTAAATGTATTAATTATTTATTTTAGTGAGACCAAATTTTAACCTTCAGTCTGTGTTTTGACTTAAGCTTGTTGTAGTAATTATTAAGAAGCATTTACAGCATAAGTATGTTTTATTTTATTTTTTAGTAAGTTGCTTTGTTAAAATGGATTGTATTATTTGAAGTGCGCGTTTTCGTAATTGTTCAAAACCAATTGCTCCTATTTATCAATTACTGTATATTTGAATTGATTGGTTAAGTTAGGTTAGGTTAGGTTAGGTTTGGTTATTTCAGGAGTGAGAAGTTGATCAGGTTATGCTATTTTTCAGATACTCCATATACGAGTATGCCATAGTCTGGAACTCCTGAAATTGCTCTGCCCATTTCAGGAATCTCACAGAATTTTGAAACGAGTACAGTACAATATTGTCGCTGTCGAATCCAACTCCTTTTGGAATAAATATGTGGACTCTTTAAGAAGCCATTTTGTACCTTTTAATTAACATATAGTTGTGGTGCTTATGTGCCCTGTAGGCCTAGTAAGACAATGCTTTTGTTCCTCTTGGGTGGTTAGTCCAAAGACTACCCAGTAAACTTCCCATTTCGAAAATAAATTAATGTCCCAGTGACGTCATGCCATAGGTGGGGGTTTTGTATTCAGTGGGAATATTGGGATGAAAATGAAACCAAATTCGATAACCATCCTTGTTCGGGCTGTTAAATTATAGTGGCAATAGTAACCTGGGTTGAAGTTCCTGGTTGATGAGACTTTAGTTTGAGGTAAATAAGTAGTTAGAAATACATATAGTGGTATCATATAATTCAAGAAACACTAAGGAAGTAGAATTGTTCCTAATCGCTTGTTATTAAAACCCTGGTGTTTATATTTTGTAAAAACCGATTTTAAACAGACGGGGAAAAAATAGTGTGACATTCTCTATTGCGACTCAGGAAATATATATACAGCAATAAACAATTTAAAATGGTGCGCTGTTGTGAGAATGACGTACCACATTCTTCACAAACTTTCTATGAACCATTTAGTTGAATTTGCTTTAAAGGTTCTTCAGCTGGTGGGGATATTAAGCGGCCGTTCGCACGTTTTTGTGGGTACAGTCATTTACAACTCCACTGATATATAAGGGTTGTCAGATCATAGAGCCGTGTTCCTGTGGCTTTATGTTACTTCCAAGTGTGTTTGTTGTGCGGTCCACCATCTTTCTCTATAGTTGCCGGACCTGTACATCCTCTTGTTACTACTCCATACTCTACGATAACTACTTCCACTTCATCTTTCTAGTTTATTCTTTGTCTTTCTCTCTTCATATCCTTCATCTTCTCAAGGGACTTTTTTTCGGATCAACTAAAGATTAATCATCCCATGATACAGAATGGGAAACATTATTCGTACTGTATAGGTTTATGTTATCTAGGTATCGTGTGTATTAAATTCTTACTTGAGATAAATTATTTCCGTTCAAAAATAAATTGTCCACCTGCCCCAGACACTTCAGAACGTGTACAGTAATGAACAATTGCGAATGTGTTATGTTTACCAGACCTCATAGAAACACCAAACTATCTTTGATCTTTAGTGATGGCTTGTGTTGATCACATTTCCATTACAAAACTGGATATATATGTTTGATGTTGACTCTAAAACGGCAACTTTTTCTAAATACAATATCGTAGTGATCTGAAATTAATACACAGCTGTATTTATATTTTAACTTTTTTTAATATCCTGTATACGACTTTTGCCATTTAATGTCTTCTTAAAATTGTAATTAATTAAATACTGAAGTTTATCGTTACTATCACGCATGGCCACAACTGTGTATCAAGAGCACATACATCAGTAATGGATAGCAGGTGACCATCTATTGTAAATACAGTTCTTGTGCATGATTGTGACTCGACCGTCTGTTTCCGAAAGTCCTTCCATTTCGTTGATAGTATTAATGATAAACAAGATCCGTCAGGGCACAATTTTGTCGAATGTGACTTACCAGAACACTAAATACTGTACCCATAACGACGACCACGCACATCACAGTTGTTATTCAATATGTTTTGTATTTACACTATATATTTGTCTATTTCAGTAATTAAGATCTTTATGCACTTAAATGGGAACTGGTTCATACACTTAACTTGAATGACACATGAGGTGTTGGTGGTACTTTATCTCCCACTACTTTGTCCTGGGTTCTAGTCCTGACAGGTTTACCCCGGATACCGTACTCTGGTTTCTTCCTGTACTAACATTGGACAATAAAGTTCATAACAAAGTAATAAAGAACAGACCAACCGCCCGACCGGCTGGTGAGCTGATTAGTGGTGAAAGGATAAAATAATTATATTAGTATTAACAATGAAGTTAGTGATAAAAATTATAGTGATGAAGAAACTTCTGACCTTGTAAAATTGTATAGAGAAAGTCTTTTCAACGTAGCAGTACGACCACAAGTTTTAATTTTTCTCTTAACGTTTCAATAATATTTGCCCCGTCGCCAACGGATATATACAGTAGATGTAGTACCCGTCTGTGTGTATTTGTGTTTCCGGGTATCTTACGAGCGCTACAACTCATACAAACAGAAAGACATTACGATGAATTGGTGTGTGGATGTAACCCACCAAGTTCTCGGGGAAGTTTGCTAATCAGTAATTTCCCCTCCGGGTTTTTTTGTGGAGTTCTGACCCGTTTTGTCTGGCTTCTACGGCGACGAGGAACCCTGCAGACTTTTGCGATTATATTGTTCTCTGTTTCACGTTGTCTCCGAAAAGCTTTCTTCAAGTGTGCATCGCGTTACCTAATATTGCGTAATACTTCCATTTCTCTGCTTGTTTCTCTATATTTTCACAGAATGACTAAACTTTGCTTCTTGTTGTGGAAACTTCTAATTTTGTGTTAACTTTTCATTAGGCGAAGCTCCTTGAGTATTTATTTACAAATAGCTCCTGGGAGACTACAGCATTAAACCATTTATGAAATGCGACACGACCCAAACTAACCTTACCTTATTAGCTTGACCTAACAAAATATATCCTACGCTCGTTAGGTTAGGTTAGGTAAGGTTAGTTTAGTTTAGTTTCCTTTCGTTTGGCTCGTGCCACCTTTCATATCAGTGTGGGGGGTCTAAGCGTAAGAAGGTTGCTTTAAATGTCACAGGCAGCCACTTTTCAATAACAATTGGAACTGTTTAACTTTTTCTGACGTCTTCCACCAATTTCTGCAAAAATAAATATTGTTTTGTAATTGTATGAAAACCCAAAACATTAACAGAAAGTTGGATATTACCATCTACTCTGGTTTTTACTCATAAATGTATTCTTGATCATTGAAGTTTCCCTTTATGAATGACAAGGCAGATTACGACTACAGGAGAAACAGTATTATTATTATTATTATCGTTATTGTTATTATTATTATTATTATTATTTTTATTATTAATATTATTATTATTATTATTATTATTATTATTATTATTATTGTTATTATTATTATTACTTTTATTATTATTATTATCGTAAAAGTTTAAATTATTCTATAACCTCATTCCCACCCACCCAGCTTTCCAGCACCCCTGAGGACACCCTCCCTCTTACCGCCAATCACGCTTCAGAATTACAATTTATAATCAGCCACTAACATGATCTGAAAGTAACAATATTAAAACATTCAGTAATAAAATTTTTGGTGGTATAATTTGATAAAAATTATTATTTTAGTTATTTTTTTCATATATTAATCAGTAAGTACATGTGTAGTTTATTGTGAAAGATTATAATGTCAGTTTAAGTCACCATTGGTACTTTTATCAGCGTTACAATATATTTTGTCACATTTTTCAGATACTGGGCCAGTATTTATTGTTTATCAAGAATCTGACTAAAATGAACTCCACTGTAGGTAAGGATGATAGTTTTGGTAGATAACAGTACAGTTGTTTGAATGTACGTTATATAGGAGAGTGGAAGTGGTGGGAAAGTGATGGTGGTGTGGCCTTGGTGCTTGTGAAATCTCTCCCCACCCATTTCCCTCACAATACGCGTCCACTACATTAATCC
The DNA here is from genome assembly GCF_018991925.1 of Homarus americanus. Taxonomy (NCBI): domain Eukaryota; kingdom Metazoa; phylum Arthropoda; class Malacostraca; order Decapoda; family Nephropidae; genus Homarus; species Homarus americanus. Next base: position 16,260 of record NW_024726347.1, read on the forward strand.
TTTCGTGATTAAACTCAAATCTGGAAGAAAAAAAAGGACAGAAAGCGACCTATTGGAATATGTCGAGAACAAAAGGTTATTTTCCCATGATAGAATTGGGTTATTATTTTCTCGATAATTTGAGAGTAAATTGTCCTGTGGCGGCATCAATTCTCCTCGTTGATGATGCATTGATGTGGGTTTGGTTGTCTTGAATTTTATTGTTTTTTTGTATGTTATTATTATTATTATTATTATTATTATTATTATCGAAGGTGTCATGTGCGTTAATTCAAAATATATTACTGGTGTGATATACTTTTTGCATGATTTTGTTAACTTTGAATCAGATAATATCACACTTAAACTGGGGTGGGGGGGGGGGGTTAATTCATTTGCCTAGTTGTCGTCTTTGATGTAGTTAAGAATTTTAAGTTGTATGTTTAAGCATGTTTATTAATATGGTATTTGTTTAGCGTTAGATGTGATGCTGTTAGTTATATAATATACTGTAAGGTTATATAATATGTCCAGTACTCAAACATATAAATAATTTAAGAAGAAAAAAGGAAATTACATTATCCTTAGCGTAACATAAAGGGTGTCTTAAGATTGAAAATAATAACAGAACTGCTAGACAACAACAGCCGGCTGAATTAAAACTTGAAAAGTCGTTAGAAATAATTTGCTACTAATTGAATGAACATGACAGGGAAGACTCGGGATAGTGACGTCAACTCACAGGGATAGAATACGTTAAGGACTCAGAATTCATAATATAAAACAGGTAGATGCGTCTCATAATTTTTAATTGTTGATGATTAATGTCCTAAGCTAGAATACGCGCTGGAAGACCTCGTTAAACCGCAGTCATACATCATAACATCAACATGTATGACGTACAGATAGTTACTGACGATGTACACTGGTGTAGAGAACGTGTCTGGAATAGTTTTGTGTTACAATGAACGGCTCCCGTGAAGTACTGTACCTGAGCTATATCGTCACCTCTGTGTACTCTTGTCATTTCTTGTATGTATTTCTGAGCTTCAACAACTAAGGTCTTTAAGTACGTATATTCTAAGATGATTTATATACAGGAAAATATCTAAGAAAATCAAGGGAAGTAATTTATTGTGGCGTGAGGTCGTGTTCTGTTCCATCTCGAGGGGTTTGTGTCGCTCCCTGGCAGGACCCAGTGACCCTAATATTTTGGAACACACACAACAGCCTGACTTAAATAATGTCTTTAACTCATAGGGGAAAATATAGCTTATACTGAATAATCAAATAATCGGGAAATAACAAAACAAACTATCAATTTTTGTTAATACTTTAGATTATATGAAACGTTGTAATTGAAAGCTTGTAATACAAAAATAAATAAAATCATAATAATCATTTTAATTGTTAACAATAAAGGTAATGATTAACTAGATTGTCAACGATAAACTAATTAATCATAAATATGAGAAATAATGATTAAATGAAGTGTCACGAATTAACAAACTTATCATAAATTATAATGATGATAAACTTTATATATTTCATTACATCTGAAGCCTTAAGTGGAGATTAATGAAATAATTGTAGGCCGGAGAACACAAATTACTAGGTGGCCGTCCTCGTGTGGTGAACAGAGCGTCGACCGACAGAATATTAAACTTGGTCAACTTCCTCTCTTCGACAACTTAAATCCATATCTTGAATCTATTTTTTCCCGTCTGACTTTGACTTAAGATTGGTTGGTTAAAAAGACGTGGTTAACTATTGGTGGATAATTTTTTTTCCTGCAGGTCGAGTTGGTTGTAGAATAATGACTTGAGGAAGGGGAAAAAAGGCTTAGTATTACATAATTATGATACTCCATGTACTGCCAGCTGTATTACCCCAATGATATCTTAACCCGTTGAGTACGATGACTTAACCCCTTCAGTACGATGTCAACACTAGTCCCCACGAGTACGATGATTTAACCCCTTCAATGCGATGACAACCCCCTGAAAATGATGACTTAACTCCTTGAGCATGATGTCTTGATGACCTACGGGGTATTATTATCGCATACAAGGTGTTAATCAATATCTGTAATGGTATTTAACTTTAGTCAGCTGTTATTATATCTCATGGTAAGTCGCTTCGAACTTGGACGTTTGAGAAGGTGTTTCAGGACCTGTAGCCCCCCCCCCCCACCACCCCACTACCACCTAAAAAATGATAAGGGAAGTTCTAAGTAAATACTGATATGGTGGTCAGGTATATTCACTCGGGCTTGAAATGGGGTACTAATTATTATTCACTCTGAACTGAGATGAACAGACTTGTGGCATTTTAGAGGAAATTGTAATGGTTTGACTAACTCATTTACAATGGAAACAAGAGGTCGGTTTTTTATCAGGTTAGAGCGAATTTAGTCTACGTGGCCCGGCAGTATATAAACAGTATAGTTGTCAGTGCTGAAACACACACAAAGAACCGCTCGCTCGTATATTTCATTCACATATAGATTTACAACAGTTGGAAAAAGAACACAAACATTCTTCGAGTTTCCTCCCACATTGTACATTTTAGGGCCGAACTCTTGACATCACATTCATCAGAAAAGCAACTTTGTGAGAGTGGAACAGAAGTTAAACGTGTAGGTTATACATTTGGTAAGAGACAAATACGTAAAACATCATATTGTATTTCAGAGGAGAGTCATCGTAATTCTTCTTCCATGTTATTATGCAATGAGTTAAATTTCTGGCCAGTTAAAATATATATATATATACAAGTTAATTGAAGCAGCACTTAGATTAGTTTTGCTATCCCGTCTCTCTCTCTCTCTTGATTCTGTGGTCGGCAATAACAGGAAATGTATGTAATTTACACACATCATGACAGAGACAGGATGCCATGAGCTACCCAACAGGCTCATAAATTTAAACCGTAAGAACGAAAATATACTTCTTACTCGAGTGAGTATATAGGAAGTTCCCATCCTTGTCACTAGGTTGGGTCTCAAGTGTTACCAATTCACCCACTTGGATTCGCGATAGCCTTGTGCAGCCAAATTTGTCATTATGAATTGTGAGGGATTTCGGTCATTTTGCAATTATGAAATATGTTGCTCAGCACTCCATAGTTATTTGTCATCACTGGGGTAAGCTTTCCTGAGTATGATAAATTCATGAAACTGGCAAGAAGAAAGCTGTCCATTTACTAATATTTATTACAGTTTTTATGCCTTGAAAAGTCTATTGTTACTTACGGTAATTCTGTTTTTGGTGTCGTTCTCCGGGTTAGATCGGGAAAACCAAAAATATAAATCACTGTATAATTACCCACAACGAGACAACAGGCGCTGTTACCAATGTATTGGAGTTGAAATCGTCGACAATCGTGTTTGACATTACGCTCCCCCTCAATAACAAATCCATCAAGACGCGGCAACACACCCGTTATGTTACCCAGGTTGTAAGGTCTTTAAGGAAGCGATGGAACACTCGGCTGACATTACACCGACGCAGCGGAAGGATCAAGAGCTTTGACTAAATGTTTAAAACATTCTCCCAATGACGTTTGCTTAACGTTTTAGCCTTACACAGTCTGTCTTTGCCAATCTCTAATTCAGTCTCATCTCATAAACCAATTCAGACTTAGCCGAATCAATTTTATATGAATATTCCAAACCTCAGCACGCCCAACACAGCCTATTCTAACTAACCCTGATTTGTTTTTTTTAGCCTAATCTAATCTACCCAGCCTCACAATCTGACTGATGTAAGACTTGCGGAGCCTAAATACGGTCTATCTTCACTCTTTTAATCCTGCTGGGGTCCACGGTGAACCACTCCACGATCCAGGGTCATGACTGAGGGCGGCCACTCACTGCCAAGCCCACAGCGTCGTCCCCTTCCGCCCCCTTACTGATAACAACAGCGATAGGGGTTGTGTTCGTGCTGCCGACACCTCCATCTGAAGAAAAAGAAATACTGGTAATATTATGTGTTGTGGTATAGTTAAGTGCAGTTCTATAACTTCAGGTATAAACATTCTATATAATACTTGCATGTGTTGATGTATACCTGTCTCCATTACTTAAGATATGATTAAGGATGATTCATAATTACTTTTAAAATGGTAATAATAAACGTTTAAGGTGAGCCCCCAGTATATTCATCATGATTACAAACTCGGGCTGAGAAGCTATCTAGTAATGAAATGCGTACTTGCAATCATTCGTCAGGTGGCGGCGGGAGTAGCATTATTACAGCGAGGCGCTCAAATCATTGCTGGAGTTTTGAGTATTTTATTAATCGGTTTTTCCACGTAACCTCACTCCTCCCATATATGTACGGATGCCCGGGATGTCTGCAGTGTAGTGGGAATTCTCCTCTTCATGGAAAACCACCCAGAGTCTAGTTCAGGGTGTAGGGCGGGTGTAGTAGACCCTCCCAGGGAGTGTGTAGTGTGACCGCGGTGTAGTGGACCGCATGGGTGAGCACATAATCCTGGAGAAGAGCCTAAGGTTTGAGCATTAGGCCGGGTGTTTCTTCGTGATGACTGTATCATACATCGCCTGAAACACTGCAGTTGTACGGTTGATAGAAGTGCTGTGCTTCCATGAGCATAAATCCAGGATTGAATTGAACCTCACAAGTATGTTTGTGTTTTTCGTTAGGTCTCTCTTGCACACTGTCTTTTTCCTCCCTTTCTGCTAAAGACGTCCTCTTTGCTTTCTTGCTTTCTGTTAAGATCGCTCACTCTCTCTTCTTCCTCTTTTCTCTCTCTCCTCTCCCTTCTCGCCCCTTGTTTTATTAGAGACGTGCTCGGTGAAGTGATGGTAGGCTTGGTCAGGACTGTGAATTGTTTGGCATTGGTAAGTCACTGTTGTGTTTGAATTGGTGGTAGTTGTACCTCTAAAAAAAATTGATGGACCAGTGTATTTACTAGCTTAGTTACGCGCTTAAAGACCTAAGCTGTTGAAGCGTAGTAATAACATTATAAACGTCAACGTCAAGCTGGTGTCACAAAAATTTAACCCAGTAATTGGCGCCGTTTTCCATCGCTGTTACAGGTGATTGTTGTAGAATTTGTTGTAGAATCGTGTTACTGTACATAATGTGGAAATTTCGTTCAAAATTCTGGTTGTGTCGTTACAGGTACTTAAAAGCATTCAAAATGGAAACACGTGAGCATCTAAGGGCGCGGCCACACGAGAGTACATTTTGCCTGAAACGTATGATCGATAAGAAGAAACGAGTACAGGGTTTTGACTCTTTTTAGTACGGCTTCTGAACCCTGTTGCTTCCTTTCTTCTTATCGATCACATGTTTCGGGCAAAATGTACGCTCGTGTGGCCGCTCCCCTGAAACACCTACTGTACCTGGACCACAGTACATAAGGTGCCGTGGTCGTGTCACTAACCGAGGAGTATTATGGTTGGTTAATTTTCTCGACATTATTTTTCTCACACTTGATTAAAAGTAAACACTTGTGATTAACAGATAAAGGAGGATGGTTGAGAAGGCAGCAATAAAGTCAGGTGAAACTGTATTAAATTATCAGCTTAGAGTAAGTACCATTGAAGAAATTAAGTAATTAATTTTATTTTAGCCTAATTGCTCTAGTCGGTAATCTTAGATATATCGTATAAAAATTAGTTCATGTAGTTCACACTCACTCATGGGTGAAGTTCAATATTTTGTTCAAAATTAGTCCCGCTTAAGTAATTGTTGCTCAGAAAGTGTTAAGCGTTATAATAAATTAATTTAATGGACTTCCTCAATCAATTGCGTGTTTGCACCGCGACACCTGATGTGCAGTATCTCGCGAAGCCTTGATAACTTAAGAAAAAAAAGTTGCTTTACTTTATTTAACTTTCCACTCGAATGGAATTTACGTGCACACGATCACCTGCCTCCTTGTTGTTTGTATATAATATTGCCATTAAAAAGTCACTCAGTGTTTCCAGACCTCACGACTCAGACTTAGTAGGAGGATGTGGTGGGGGGCTGATGGGAGCCCAGGGAAGGTGGAGGGGTGTTCTAGCCACTTTTTCTTAGATAATGATAGCTGTTTTTCACGCATGCTTGATAATGTCTTCATTGCGGCGTCTGCTGGAGCATACTGAAGTATGTGATACCATTGTGCATTATCTGTCTTGCTTAATGGTGATGTAACATGTTCTTCGAGCTATTATTACAGTACCGTTATAATAGCAGGAATTGTTTGTCTCTCTCTCTCTCTCTCTCTTGGACCTACAGTAGAGTATAGTCTAAAATAAGAGGCTTTTCTATATTACAGAGGGCAGTAGTGATGCTCCAGTATTATGTGTAGTTCTTCCACAATTATTCCACCGGATGGAGTATGAATATTGTTCTGAAATTTATGTAATGTCTCAGTGTGTGTGTGTGTGTGTGTGTGTGTGTGTGTGTGTGTGTGTGTGTGTGTTCCCTTTCTTGTGTTTCTTGAGTGAGTATTGGTGTTGTAAATGTGAGTGTGTCTGCGTGATTGTATGCGCGCACGTGTGGCAGTGCTTGTGTGTAGGAATTTGTATCCAAATACTGTGGATGTATACCAGGGAGGCACCTGCTGGCTGTTGGTTGAGAAGAATACCAGAACTCCGGAACGCGTGGTGAAGAATTGAGTGGTAATAACTGTGGAAAACGACGAGGCGTGTACAAAAGACCTTCAATGTGTACAGTAAACCACTTAAGTTTATGCACACTCTGGATATTTGAAAATCGTAAAGCTTCCTGTATCAGATTATTAATATGTTGAGGACTATAGATATTGTACATATTAACGTTAGAGAGTAATACATTATCATTGGGAAGCCTAGTCAAGCTGATACCTTCCTCTTGTTTTTTCATTCTACAAGGTTGACAAAACGACTGATGCTATTTGGTTTAAGTCTTCTTTCTAGTCGTCATGACGGACGTTGAAGGCGTCACTGTACTTAACTGTTGACTAATGATAGAATTTTGCCTCATGTAACTTGCACAAGTGAGTGATTCAGCGGCGTCTCTGTCCATCAAGGGTACCAACCATAGCGGTAAGCGGTTGTTTTCCCTTCCTCAGTGATGTTTTGACCAGTGATCCAGAGGAGCGACATGTTTCTCTCAGGAGGTGTGCGACGACTGTGTTGTGTAGCTCATGGTCACACAGACAGGGTGTAGTGCGTAGCAATACCAAAAGAAATAAAAAATGGGAAAAAACTGATGTTAAATAAAGTTCAGGAGCTGTGAGGGTGAAGTGAAGAACCTCGAGTCTCTTAAGCGGCACCAACTTCTTTGTGCACTTGTTAACATTTAGGCAATTTTGTATTCTGTAGACGAGTCGAAACATACGGTTAATACAGCTGTGACGAACAACCGCACGAGTGTTGTTGAAGTCGAACACTGTAAAAGTTCCAAATGTAGACTGACAACAACAGAGGCTCTTGAGACTCCTTCAGCCAGATCATGTGTTACCTATTTATTATGATACCTGGGAGCTGCCGTGAAACCTAGTCGGTAGATTTAAGTAATTTTGTGGTTACAGATAATAAAGTCGTGTCAAATTCCTCGAAACTTTTTCTAAACTTCTGATTTTAATCCGGGTGTAGAAACTGAGAAGAAAGATTTACCCCAAGTACAGCAGTCAATGACTCTTCCTTTGGCGTTCTTTTTCCAGCGTTACTTTTTCGTTTGTAAGTTTTTATTGTTATTATATAAATGTTTCTCTTTTAACTCGGTGTTGTCCTGGGAGTGAGTGCACAAAATAAGAGGGGATATAAAAGCCTGTCTGGTCTCTCTACCTCTCTCTTCGTCTCCCAGTTGTCGACAAACTCGTAAAATATTCACGGGAAAAAAAACTCCCTTTCTTCGGCACAAGGCCTCAAGTGGCTGTTAAGGGCTCGTTGATATTTTCATGCAAATGAGCGAGATAAGAGCGGGGAGGAGATGGACGAGACGCTGCTGGCTGTCTCTTATCTCCCAGTATCAAGGACCAGCGGCCCTCTATCCACCATCTTTATGAAAATGTCATCTGCACATCGGCGTGAGTTGGGACGCCAGCGTGCCAGTGATGAGACGGTAACGTGGAGAATAACTTTGGTGTAGAGGCGACGCTCATGTTTACAAGATGACAGTGATTGTGTGAGTGGCTGAGGAGGGTGTGTGTTTGTGTGTGTTGGCCCTCGAGCACATTGTTGTTGTGTTGTGTTCAGCTGGTCTCGGGGAGGGGGGGGGTGGAGATGGTGGTGTTTTGTCTTGTTGTTAGTATTACTATTAGTATTATTATTCGTGTTATGATGATTATTATAATTTATTATTATTATCATCATTTTAATATTAAGGTAGTAATTACTTTTTAATTTTGTCATATTATCTGGTATCAGTTATTTACGTAAAGGTCTTTAAAATGTGAAACACCGAATCTCAGCAGTGACCTAGATCCTAGGTAATGCCCTTGACCCCTGGTGACCTAGATTCTTGTGTTGCCCTTGACCCCTCATGGACTAGATCCTTGTCTTGCCCTTGACCCCTGGTGACCTAGATTCTTGTGTTGCCCTTGACCCCTGATGACCTAGATCCTTGTCTTGCCCTTGACCCCTGATGGACTAAATCCTTGTCTTGCCCTTGACCCCTGATGATCTAGATCCTTGTGTTGCCCTTGACCCCTGATGACCTAGATCCTTGTCTTGCCCTTGACCCCTGATGGACTAGATCCTTGTCTTGCCCTTGACCCCTGATGACCTAGATCCTTGTGTTGCCCTTGACCTCTGATGGACTAGATCCTTGTCTTGCCCTTGACCCTGGTGACCTAGATCCTTGTCTTGCCCTTGACCCCTCATGACCAAGAACCTTGCCTTACCCTTGAACCCTGTTGACCTAGAACCTTGCCTTGCCCTTGACCCCTGTTGACCTAGAATCTTGCCTTGCCCTTGACCCCTGATGACCTAGATCCTTGTCTTGTCCTTGACCCCTTATGATCCAGGGCCTTGTCTTGCCCACGAGGAACCCGGAGGTGGATAAAATGAGAGAGAGAGAGAGAGAGAGAGAGAGAGAGAGAGAGAGAGAGAGAGAGAGAGAGAGTGTCAGTCATACTGGGGTGGAGGGGGAGGGGGGGGGCAAGACCTCACGTGACTTGCTTTGTTTACATTATATTTGTCCTCACAGCTGACGTGGTCCTGCCCATCCGACTGTCACTCCCAAATCTTCATACTATTAAATTCTTGATAGTTGACGCGTCAGTTTGTGGCCGGTGAGAGGTTAGGTTAGGTTATAGAGATATATATAGTAGTAATGTTAGGTATTTTTTACATATCGTTAGGCTAAGTTATATCTTTTTTTTTATAACTCAAGTTTGTTAAGTGATTAAGGTTAGTGATAGATCGAGACTGAGAGAAATAAAGATGGAGTGTCAGTAATTCATCGTAGAAATTTGGAAAACTGATTAAAGAGTTGAGAATTAAATTGTGTGAACAATATAATGAGATCAATAAGTGTGTTTAACTGTGAAGACTGGCGAGTGGAATGGTTGTGAACTAGTGTAAAATTGTTATGGATGTACGGTCGCCTGCACTTATACCTAATACAAAGTTTGGTATGTGTTGTTAGATGTGGCAACTCTGTGTTTGTTTACATCATGATAAAACTCCCGGAATGGCCGGAAGGAACGTCGTAATAGTAACCAGACTAAGGAGGCTAGATAAGCATTCCACAGTGGTGCCACATCTCACAAAATGCACCAGCTAATGTACCAGGTATAAATGAGTTTCTCGAGATGTTATTGTTATGTGCACAGGGTGACATTTTGTTCAGGTGATATATATATAAACATTTGGCATAATAAACAAACCCTATGACTGAACTTAGTAATGCATTGTGAGTTGAGTTGTTATGACGCTTTATGAGTCAGTTTGGTTGGTAGGGATCCATACTGCATGTGTCAGTCGACAATGTGAACAAATATGTGTGTGTGTGTGTGTGTGTGTGTGTGTGTGTGTGTGTGTGTGTGTGTGTGTGTGTGTGTCTGATATGTTGATTTATCCCTTTTTTACAGCTGTCTGTACTTGTTTTATTCTTTCTTTTCGTTCCTTCTTTCTTTAAGGTTTCTTTTTACTTTGATCCCCCTTACACGGTGGGAAAGAAGGAATAATGGATAATAAATAGACGTAAATATAGATAAATATGTTTATTATAGTACAGTGTGATTATTATTGTTGATACATTTATCTTCTTTTTTAGTTATTAATGATTTTTATTTATCAAGAGATGTCATTATGTAGTTTATATGTAAGTTCGTCTGTTAGTTATTAGAAGCTGCTGAAGGAACTGGTGTAGAAAGTTGACCTCCGTGTTTAAGGTGGAGCGGAGTCACGTGAGGGTCTTGTTGTTGTAGTAGTGAGGAGTCCCATTCATATAGTGATGCGTGGCGGCACATGATAACAGTTTTAACATGACAGACTAAATGACCCGGGGTAGTTGTGAGGTCCCCCCCCCTACCCCCCCCCCCACCTCTCTCTCTCTCATAACTCTTTACTCCCGTCAATCCTCAGCATTAATCTATACTAATATTCACCCACACTCATCAAGGTTAACAGGGAATATACAAATATAATATATAAACCCCGTTAAAGTATCGTTTCCGGACCATAACTAGAAAAAAAAAATAGATGCTCTCCAAATGATCACACGCTCTACCACAGGAAATGTGACAAGACATATAGTGGTAATTTTGTGTCTCTGAATCGTCCAAGGAACATCTTCTCGATTTGGGTGGTGACATTGTAAGCTTATACATTAAGTGTGAGGATGTGAGCAATTTGTGGTCATTTATTTCAATATTCCCTAAATCATCGGAGAGTAATAGGTGGGAATGGTGTCTGCGTGAAGAGTTTAGGTAAAAATTATTACTCGCTGGGTTAAGGAAATCACTTGTTATGTCTCTAGGTAAATATAATAATTTTTTTTTTATGATGTTGAAGGAAGGTGTGACTGCTACCACTAGTATTCTTTCTTCATTCACACTTTTTTGCGTATGTATTTATTTGTGTGTGTGTGTGTGTGTATTACAACGTGTCGTGTGTGTATGTATGAATACGTGTTGTGTGTGTATATATATATATGTGTATGTGTGTGATGGAGGAAGACCCCAGCTTTTATTTCAATCTTGCCTGACCTATAAAGAGTATCTGTGGTCAGGCTGGTGATTACTGTTAAACACGAGAGTCGACTACAAGGTGTTATTATACGTCATCTACATAAATTTTTATTACCAGAAATTGGGTGTGAGATTTTTTCCCCTTTAAACTGTGTTGAGAATAGCATAAATGAGTATCACTTATATAAAAACTCTTTCTTGATTTTGAGTTGAATTTTTGTTAAAACCGACAGTAAAAAAAGAAAAAAATCGAAACACGTGTGCTTATTGTGGTGTTGCAAGAACATACGTACATTCAAAGGTGGAATTGTACTTGTGTCTTATACACCATTGGGAGATAATCAGTGTGAAATTATATACACACACAAGAGTAAAGAAAGGTTGAAATATACACCATCTGCAAACGGAGGAATGGCGAAAAATTTGGAGTGAAATTTGGTACAAGTACTTATATTTCTTTGTAACTCGTAGGTGCAGGGGTCAATGAGGTGTGTGTGTGTATGTGTGTGTGTGAAGGTTTAGAGTTCACGTTAGGAGACCACACGGGGAACATTTCGTACATGGAGATCCCTAGTCCATATCTATAAGTCTTGAGGTCCGTAAAGTCTTCTGGAAATGTCCCTAGATCTTAAATCGGGAAGCCTATGAGTCCGAACTTTTGACTGAACTTTGAACCTGAATGATCTTTCTTCTGTCTTCCTCTCTTCTCTTTTTCTCTCTCCCTTTATCTTCGTCTCTCTCCTGACTTCCTCTCTCTCTCTCCACCTGTCTTCCTCTCTCTCCCTCCTCCTGTCTTCCTCTCTCTCCCTCCTCCTGTCTTCCCCTCTCTCTCTCTCTCTCTCCTCCTGTCTTCCTCTCTCTCCCTTCTCCTGTCTTCCTTTCTCTCCCTCCTCCTGCCTTCCTCTCTCCTTCCTTCTTACTTGGGTCGACACTACATCATCGACGGGTAATGTCCCTTCTTCCGACCTTACCCACCGCCGCCTGCGTCTTCTGCCGTCTTTCCCCTCGTAAGGTCGTCACAGGTCAGCTCCTCGGTACATCAGGGTTTGTGTAAGGCGGTCGACGGGCCTCTTTGACCCGTGGGAACTACAGGAAGAACTCGGTCGTTTATCTGTGTTTCCCCTCATTCTCATTTCCCTCATCTTTTATTTATCGGATTTTCTCTCATTTATGTGTTTGTGTCAGTTATAGAAAGCTGTAGGATCGTATAATTTGATGAATGTTTAAGTTACTGAAAAGAACTTTTGTAAGATTATGGTCGAGATATAAAAAAAAAATCGAAATGAAAACAATAATTGGAAACTTCCGTAAAGAATCGACCAATCATTAGCCGCCGCTACTGTAACGCTCACATGACGGGAACCCAAACACGCCAATTAGTCAACGTATTTCTATGGTTTAACGTAACGAGGGTGTTCGTTGTAGATCACTAACAAGTTCGTAAATAAAATTGGACAATATTGACACGTGAACAAGTCTTGGGTTGTCTGGTTGCATCCGGCCTACGCTTCCCCCTCCACCGCCACCCACACACAGGAAACGACAGTATTTACGGGCACTGGAATAAATATTTTTTTCTCTTATAGTTGTAAATTTTTCCTTGTGTGTTTCTCAAATGTTAAGACACTGAGTAGGGCTGAGGGGGCTTAATTCTGGCGATAAATGCACAAGGAACTGAAGTTATCGTAGGACGTAATTTATTTTATATAACTGAGTAGAAAATCGTCCATGTGGTTGATCTGTAGGGAAGATAAATTGAGTTAAATATATTATCTAATCCTTTAATATCTAATGATTCAGAATACATGAATACATTGTTTGGTAAATGTTAGTTATCCTACTAGGGTAAAATATCAGAGGAATCGAAAAAGAATATCCTAACCTAACATAACCAACATATGGGTAATTTTTTTTCAACGAATATCAAGTTGATTCTTGAGTTTCTGTGCCGCCATAATATTTACTCACCTTAGCTACAGAACCACTCAACACCCGGAAGAAAGAACAAGAATAGTAGCCACGATGAACAGACGATTAAAAAGGAAATTAATTTACCACCTGTGTTTTACCTTAGTAATTATCAAGACCAGTTGGGTACATAAATCAGTAGTTGACAGACAGACAGACACTGTATATTAGCACTGATATCTATTAACCCTTTGAGGATGAAAAGGTTAAGCCATCATCCTAAAAGACTCCCAGACAATCTCCTCAAGATATGATCAGCTGGCAGAGGTAATTTAGATCTATATTGTAAACATTACTTAAACTACAAAGGGAAGTGGGTGTCCACACATCATACGCTTGACAGCAGGGACACAGTTTATGTCTTTATTATACTGTAATCTTTCCTGTAATTTCATGTGTATTATGGTGGTGTTCTTAAACATTACAGTGTGAAGGTCATGTTGTATTTTGATGATCCTCCTGAGGTGTGCGTGTGTGTGTGTGTGTCGTAGTTTCTGAGTTAATATATTGAATTGAATTGAAGTGTTACGAATAATGTAGTAATAACTAGTTTTTATTTTCCTCTCCGGTTAGTGCAGTCTGCCAAACTCCTGGGTGTAACTATAGACCACAAACTGGACTGGAAGGCCCATGTAAACAACACAATCAAGGCAGCCTCGTACTGTCTCTACATGCTACGACGACTCAGGTCACTTGGGGCACCCACGCCAGAGCTGAGGACTATCTACAACGCCTTTATTCTCCCCAAACTAACGTATGCGTCACCAGCCTGGTCGTCTTCTCTCAACTCTACTCAACAATATCAGCTAGAGAAGGTACAGAAGAGGGCCTGTAGAATCATGCTCGGCGCAGACTACTCCGGCTACAACAACGCTCTTTCCACCCTGGAAATGCCATCCCTCAGTGACCTCCACCACCACGTACTAGCAGGATTTAGCAGTGGACTACTGCACCATCCTCGACATCGCCACCTACTGTCACCAGCAGTCCCCCACCCACCTCGTGCTGTCCTCCACTACAACAAAATTCAGCCCATAAGAACCTGCACTGATAGATATAAGAACAGCACCATCCCATCTAATGTTAAAGTAATAAACAGCTTCTGATTTATGTACTGTACAGCCCTGTAATTATATTGAAGGCATATTTTTATGTCTAAATCACATGTAAGTTTGTATATTTTCAGCCACCGGCTGCAACTCTATTAATAAACCATTCATTATTAATATTATTATTATTACACACACACACACACACACACACACACCAGGCTAAATTTATGAAGTGATTATTATGAGCACCAAAGCTAATGTAAACATGAGTGTTACGGGACAAGTATTGTTAGGGCGGAAGAGTTACTGAAGGTTAGGTTGGTCTCTATCGATCATAAACTTTCTTAAGATGTTGACCTGAGAGTTTTTAGTTTGTGTTGATATGATTTTGTGGTTTGGGAGTTTTATTATTGTAAACGTAACCTAATTTATCCTAGGTTAACTTAATCTAGAGTAACCTAACGTAACCTAGACTGTCCTAATTTAAACCAGTCTGACCTAAACTGCTCTAATTTACCCTATCCAAACTTAATGCAAACTAACCCAACACAACCCAACCTAGTCTAAGCTAACACTGCTAATGTAAGTGAGCTTGGGGGGTAGGAGACATGGAGAGGTGGTGAGGCAGACACAGGAGACCGGCAGGGAGGAGACCGAGAAACAACACCACCTGTGACGACCGTGAAATTCTCTGTCTGTAATGAGCCGTCTGGGAGGAGGAGGAGGTGGTGGTATAGGGGGAGGAGGAGAAGAAGGAGGAAGAGGAATAGGAGGAGAAGCTGTAGGAAGAGGATGTGAAGAATAGGTGAGGAGGCAGGAGTTGAGGGGTAGAGGTGAGGAGGAAAGGACGAGGGACAGAAAGCAAGTGGGTGATAGCCAAGAGGAGGTTAGGTTTGGTTAGGTTAGGTTAGGTTTGGTTAGCTTAGGTTAGGTTAAGTGTTAGGTTAGGTTAGGTTTATTGACACTTTCATATATGAGAATTCTTGAGGATTATGTTATGCGAAATTCACCTTAATCATTTTCTTTATTGTGACGCAAGGAACATTGATTCAAGGTGTGGCTTTTTTTCCACCTGTCAAGAGAGTGTGGTTGGATCTTGTTTAGCTGTGGCCACTGACTGAGATGTTTACTTAGAGAGCCTTGATCTTGGCCACACTCCATCTCTTCCATACTTGTTCTTCCTCCTCCTCTTTCTTCTTCACTCACGTTTTCTTTCTCCTCCTACAGTTCCTTCTCCTGCCTCTCCTTCCTTTCCTTCTCCCTACGCGATTTATTTACCCTCTACCTCCTCCACACATATCCCCTTCCTCTTCCCTCCTCCCCACACTCTCTTCCTCACAGCTCCTCACACTACCACTCCTCCTTCTCCTCCTTCCAATGACCCTGAGTTGTGGCGGACAGTGGTCAGTAAGTCAGGTGGCCTAAACTGGTGCTTGGAATGCTGACCCCATTTGACCTCATGTTAGTCACGGCTTCACCCCACCACACGTCCATTATGTGGAGGCTGGTGAATGGCACTTGTGGTGGTGGGTTAGTGTCGGGTAGTGGCACTGTCTGGGGTTCAATTGGCATCTTTGTCTAGTGGTATGGGGTGTATGAGATGTGGTTTATTAGGTAATTAAGGTACACACACACACACACCTCACACACACACACACAAACTCACAGTCAAGGCAGCCTCGTACCGACTCTACATGCTACGACGACTCAGGTCACTTGGGGCACAAACACCAGAGCTGAGGACTATCTACAACGCCTTTATTCTCCCCAAACTAACGTATGCGTCACCAGCCTGGTCGTCTTCTCTCAACTCTACCCAACAACGTCAGCTAGAGAAGGTACAGAAAAGGGCCTGCAGAATCATGCTGGGCGCAGAATACTCCGGCCACATCAACGCTCTCTCCACCCTAGAAATTCCATCCCTCAGTGACCTCCACCACCAAGCACTAGCAAGGTTTGGCAGTGGACTACTGCACCATCCACATCATCGCCACTCCCTGCCACCGGCAGTCCCCCGCCCACCTCGCGCAATCCGCCTCTACAACAAAATTCAGCCCATTAAAGCCCTCACTGATAGATATAAGAATAGCACCATCCCTTCTATTGTTAAAATAATAAACAACTCCTGTTTATGTACTGTACAGCCCTGTAAATTTATTGAACGCACATCATTGTCTAAATCACATGTAAGTTTGTATATTTTCAGCCACCGGCTGCAACTCTATTAATAAACCGTTTATTATTATTATTACACACGTAAAAATGGAATCTAGTTTTACAATCATTTATAATCAGTGATATCATTAACGAATAACTTACCGTAAATACAAAAAAAATAATAATAACAAATTCGTTCTGGTATTACTAATTACTGAATAGTCCTGTTTTATAACCCACTAATTTTATCGTTCGAAGAGACAATTAGATTACGATTATCATTAATAGATCAAAGGTAAAGTTTGTCTTAAGAATAAAGGAAAATACACATGAAGAAAATGATGATGTGATAACAGTATAATGATGTAATAGTTTGTTACAATAATACGATGACTGATAATAATGATGATGATGTTAATAATAATAATAGAAATAAAAATAGGTAACAGCAAGTAATGATTATGTTAATTAATGATAACCTGTTACGATAATGATACTACTACTACTGATAAAAATAATAATACTCATAATAAACAACAATAAATAATAATGATAAACAATGCTAAATAAAGAGAAGGAATAAACAGAAACGAAGGATAAAGAGGAAATGCGGAAGGTGGTGGTAGGTGAAGGATGGAGGAAGGAGTGAAGGCCTCTTAATATACTGTATGTGTGATGGAGCCGTGAAGAACCAGTCTGTGGGAAAACGTCTTGACCTGTGATGACCTTGTGGTTACTCAGGTGAGGCCGGGGGAGATAAAACGAGTGTGGTAGAGTGAGGGGAGAGTGGTAGAGTGAGGGGAGGGTGGTAGAGTGAGGGGAGGGTGGTAGAGGGAGGGAAGGGTGTTAGAATGAGGGGAGGGTGGTAGAGGGAGGGAAGGGTGTTAGAATGAGGGGAGGGTTTTAGAGTGAGGGGAGGGTGGTAGAATGAGGGAAGGGTGTTAGAGTGAGAGAGAATGTGAGTGTCTTATGAACTGTAGTATAAATGTACCAGGAACAAAACACAAACTCATTCTGGATTCGAAGCCACGCATTACTCCGGGTTCGAATCCTTCAAAGGGTAATATAGTATTGCTTGTATATTTCACTTGGCGTCATTGTAAGTGTGTCTATATAAGTGGTGGAGGTAAAGTATGCAAGTGGTATGTAAATATGATGTTTACTGGAGAAATAAGTGTGTGTGTGTGTGTGTGTGTGTGTGTGTGTGTGTGTGTGTGTGTGTGTGTGTGTGTTTGTTTGTTTTCTCTCTGTATCCTTGTTGTCTACGGTGTTTGTGAAGTGTTGTTGTGTGTACAATTTCGCTGTTTACTTTGTGTGCGCTTTTCGTTTATCAAAAGAACTTCCACTTTTAGTGATGCCAGAAAAGAAGGAGAATTGTAAAGATGAACCATAATCCGTTCACACACACACACACACACACAAACACACACACACACACACGATAGAAGCCCCCGTAGGATCCTTAACTGAACATTAAATAATAACATTAAGAAGGTGTCAAATATTGTCTTTAGCAATAGTCAGTATGTGAGACAAGTAACATACGGTTTATACACCTTTTAAAACATTAATATTTAGAATGCTATAAAAAGTTGAGGAACATCACTTTTAGGCTGGGTTTGGTTAGGTTAGGTTAAGGGGAACAAAATATTCAGTTCTCTCTATCTATCCTTCCTCTACATTCCCCTTTCCCACTTCTCCCACCCACTGTTCCTCTCTTCTCCACCCCTCCTTCCCTCTTCTATATTCCCTTTCCATCCTCTCCCTCCCCTATCCTTCCTCTCTCCCCAGTCTTTCCTCCCTCCCCAACATTCTTCTCATTAACCTTCTCTCCCTCTCCTACATTCCTCTCCACCAACCCTCCCTCCCCAACATTCCTCTCATTAACCTTCCCTCCCTCTCCTACATTCCTCTCCCCAACATTTCTCTACCCTCCCCCCCAGCCCTTCCTCTACTCCCCCAGGTATACGTGAATGTGTTATAATAACCTCCCCACACATACACGGAGTCACGACCCAGCTCCCCGTCACTCCTTTGGCTTCAATGTAGGTGAGGGGGGGGGGCCTTCCGCTCACACGTCACCCAGTGTGTTTACAAGCGGTTAGACTCCGATCTGATCCGCATCGTCTCCACACAACATGATAACTCACACTCTCGTTTTAACAATGTATTCTTAGTTCTCTTGTCTTTTCCACACGTTAGCTGGCACTGTCGTAAGGATTATTCAGTAGTATTTACCTCTGTGTGTTGTATGAAAATTAATGAGTTAGAATTTATAGATGGGGTTAGTTAACTGATATAAGATGTGATATAGTGTGTTACTCACTATAGGATACTTTGTAAATGATGAGGAATATTTAGCGTTTTAATTCTGTTTCAGTTAGAAAAATTATCTAATGAATGACAGTTAGATGATTAATGGTGTAATTTTTGGATTATGGATGAATTAGGGTTTTTTTTATATTCGTAAACTTACATTGAACTATTTAAACCAAACACAATCTCATTAATTATCTTTAAAATCTTACCTGTGTACACCTGTCAAACTAAACCATCATTTATGTTATTTTGGCTTCCTACGGGATTTTAACCAACACCCTAACATTTCTGGCAGTCCTTAATGACACACTGGAGAAGCATAGGTCCACAATATACCAATCTTATATAACTACAGTGGCCGAGACATAAGGGGATTTGTCTTCAAAGTCAATCAACTCCCTAATGACGTGTGGGCAACAACCTCTAAATATATTGTAAAAAAAAAAAATGTGACACGTATTAATTTGAAGCTTTTGTTTTTATCTATTTTACTGACAGCAGCTTTTATTATTTACCCAGGAAATGGCCGCCAGACTTAGCAGTAGAGGTTAAGGAGAGGGTCGCCACTTTTTGTTTTGTTATTAGTTGTCGGGATCTTTGATGATATCTTTTGTATTAATGCATTGCTAGAGGGAGGGCGGGAGGATGGTGGGTGGTAAGGTGGGAGGAAAGTGGGGAGAAGAGGAGGGTGTGGGAAGTGGGGGAGGAGGGTGGGGTAGGAGCGGGAGGAGGGTGGGGGGAGAGCGGGAGGAGGGAAGGAGGGTGTGGGAAGTGTGGAAGGAGTGGGGTAGGGTGGGAGAAGAGCGGAAGGAGGGAAGGGAGGAAAATTGCGAGAGGAAAATGGAGACGGAAACGTGAGGAAGAAAGGAAATATAAATTGTAAGACTGCGAAAATCACTTTGCCACTGTCCTCACCGAGCGTCCCAAGTTTTACCAACGAGGCTCCCTTACCCAAGCTGTAGACGGAACCAACAACAATCTGCGGTCGTTAATGTCAGTTAGGAGGGTTAGAATTGGCTAGTTAGTGTAATCTGCCGTCATTAATGATTCAAGACATCAAGAAACAAGGAAAAAAATAATGTGTGAAAATCATCTTTGAATCAGATCACAACAGCCGACTAAAATAGTCGTATGGCCCCGTAAAGGTATTGTTACGTGAAGGTGTGTTTGGCACCTGTGTTGTCTCATTAATTAGTCGTCTTGTTCCTTCCCATATTTACCTTTATAAGTATTACAATAAACAAGTGACGTTGATAAAGAGGCCCTGTAAACATCTACACATTATTTTACATTCTTGTTTTACTAACCCATAGGTTATTTAACTGTATCATTTGTTAAAGGACTCACGTAATAACCTTGTTAGTAAATATTATTGTACTGTATGGTATATTAGTTGTAAGTGTGGTAAAAAATATATAAATAGATTTTTTTTTATAGACCTTTATATTATTCAAGGCTATATTATTTATCAGTCATAGTGGTAATTATTGTTGAAATATTAAAAAATATCCAAATCAATCGTTCAAAAATGTGAAATATTTTAATACTAACTTACAGTCTTTCACAGTGAATGGTTTAAATACCTTCCATTTCACCAGTAATAGTTTTAGTAGTTATAAAAGGTCACACACGTCTGAAAAACCCTCAAACAATTAACATATAACATGTGATGGTAGAGTATTAATTAGTGGTAGGACCTGAGTTACTATTTTATTTACATTGACAGTTTTAAAGCAGCTGTGTCTATAGTTCTGTGTCTATAGTTCCGGATGGTAGTGACCTGACCAAAGAAACATTTATAAACAGTAAAGAATGGTTGGGGTAGTGTTATAGTATTATTGAACTGTCCGCCTCGCAATGTTATACCATGGAGTGCTCGTCTCTGTGTTTATAGCCGAAGCAGACTTTAAATGTGAACAGTAGACGGGTACATAATTGTCTTTATAGATATATATTTGATCGTAGTGGTAATCTGATATTAATATTTTTTCTATTATTTATTATCATGATTAATTTTATTATCATTATCATCATTATTATTTGATTTATTATTATTCTGTGTATGTCTGTAATGGCCACAATTTAATTTCGTTGTGTTAAGAGCAGTTACCTCCACTTCCCCTATTAGTCATTAACATTAGCTAAGATGTGTGCATTAAATCACTGAAAAGCAAACAGATAATGTGGGGGTTTTCTCATAATGTTTGTGTGTTTTAGAGAATCCATCGCTTCGTCTTTTACGTTAACTAAACCAAACAATAAACACATGAAAAACTGTAACAGCTTTTGTACAGTTACGTCAACAGTTTCTTTACCCACTGTGGTGACGTTTTAAGTACAGTCGGTGTCAAAAGTTCTCTCCCTCTCAAAATGAAACAGCATCGACCCCAAACGAGATGAAACAGTCAGGCAAAGTTAGTTCGGAGACTCATGCCCGTGACTCAGTTTCATTACGGGAAAGACAGTGAACTTTTGTCCCTGACTGTACATGTGGCAGCGTCTTGTAACGATGAGGCTGATTGGTGGAAAAGATCCCTAGTCATAATTTCTTAGGCGAGGGACACACACAAGGTGCCCTGTTATCACAGCCAAACGCCGCTCACCAACACACTCCGGGCCAGGTGCGAAGATTGAATTAACTTATCATTTAGATCTGTTGAAAAGTAACATTGATTTCTGTACTGGGATAATGACTGCTGAAATGTTACGATTAGCCAGTACTGTTGCATGTGTCAGTTGTATAGATCAGTACTAATTTATAGGTTAGCACAATTGTATGGGTTAGGACTGTTATATGGGTTAGTACTACATACAGTACTATTGTCATGGATCAGGTACTATTGTATTGGTCAGTACTACTGTATGGGTGAGAAACGTGGACACATATAATAAATAAATTACCTTGAAAATAGTGCACTACAGGAGAATGATAAAAATAATCCCGACTAAAAATCACATGAAGAAATACGTAATTACAGCAACAAGAGAAATACTTAACAATTATAGAAGAAGATGATTTGCCCGGTATTTGGGTTATATAATATTAGGGATGGTGACATGATGATACAGATATTAATGAATAAAATTGATGATAAGACGAGCCAGGGGAAGTAACTGAATGGAATGGATAAACGCTATTAAAAACTGTGACCCCCCTGTCCTTGAGAGATACGAAATGTAGGAGGATTAACAGAGAGAGAGAGAGAGAGAGAGAGAGAGAGAGAGAGAGAGCACTGAGGTTAGCACGTTGACTGACTGACCTAAAAAATCAGTAAATCTGGCACATTAGTCTAAGTATTCAATTAATTACACAAATAAATGTAAATTAGGTAAGATGTATATATATATATATATATATATATATATATATATATATATATATATATATATATATATATATATATATATATATATATATATATATATATATATTTTTTTTTTTTTTTTGGGGGAGAGGGGTCAATTTAATGAAAAACATCTATCCACTCTGTGTTTTAAAGTATATAAATAATTAGCTGAAATATATATTATGAAAATGTGTAAAAACAAAATCATTTACTTAAGAAAACTTGAACTAAAAACCTTAAAAAATCCTACCTGTGTTTTTGGGGAGTAATTTTCCCTGTGGTTTAAAAGACAGGTAAAATGAGTTGTTTGCAGCTACATTTTAGCGCTCGAGAGGTTATTAAGATATTCACAGGTAATGGCAGGATTTCTAATTGCGCTACATTTGCTGGATCATATATCATACAGGTGGGTAATTAAGACGCAGGTGGGGAAGGTAAACGACCCACTTAGCGCTCTTAGATCACATCCGGGAGAGGAAGGAAGGGATTATAACCACCACCTTCTTGTAGTTTCTTTAAGTGTCTGTACGGATGTGACTGCTATGGTGAGGTTCCAGAGATCACTGTATTGAGGTTCCAGAGATCACTGTATTGAGGTTCCAGAGATCACTGTATTGAGGTTCCAGAGATCACTGTATTGAGGTTTCAGAGATCACTGTATTGAGGTTCCAGAGATCACTGTATTAAGGTTCCAGAGATCACTGTATTAAGGTTCCAGAGATCACTGTATTGAGGTTCCAGAGATCACTGTATTGAGGTTCCAGAGATCCACTTTATTGAGGTAGAGATCACTGTAATGACTGTCACTGTATCGAGGTTCCAGAGATCACTGTATTGAGGTTCACAAAGATCACTGTATTGAGGTTCTAGAGATCACTGTAATGAGGTCTCAGATCACTGTAATGAGGTTCCAGAGTTCACTGTATTGAGGTTCCAGAGATCACTGTAATGAGGTCTCAGATCACTGTATTGGTTCAAGGTTCACGTTGATATTGAGGTTCCAGAGATCACTGTATTGAGGTTCCAGAGATCTCTGTATTGAGGTTCCAGAGTTCAATGTATTGAGGTTCCAGAGATCACTGTAATGAGGTCTCAGATCACTGTATTGAGGTTCCAGAGATCACTGTATTGAGGTTCCAGAGTTCACTGTATTGAGGTTCCAGAGATCACTGTAATGAGGTCTCAGATCACTGTATTGAGGTTCCAGAGATCACTGTATTGAGGTTCCAGAGATCACTGTATTGAGGTTCCAGAGTTCACTGTATTGAAGTTCCAGAGATCACTGTAATGAGGTCTCAGATCACTGTATTGAGGTTCCAGAGATCACTGTATTGAGGTTCCAGAGATCACTGTATTGAGGTTCCAGAGTTCACTGTATTGAAGTTCCAGAGATCACTGTATTGAGGTTTCAGATCACTGTATTGAGGTTCCAGGGACCATTACTAACATGCTGGGAATTTGTTTTGTTTTCCAGGAATGAACAACACCGTGGAAACTAAGGCCTTTATTTTTCCCAGGGTTAACTATACTACCATCGTAATTACCTCCCTTATGTTTCCAGGGATTATACTAGTATGCTGATTAATGTCTTTGGTTTTCCAGGATTGACTACCACCAATTAAAGGTCTTTTGGCTTCCAGGATTGACTACCACCACGTTAATTAATGCATTTTTGGTTTCCAGGATTGACTACCACCAATTAAAGGTCTTTTGGCTTCCAGGATTGACTACCACCACGTTAATTAATGCATTTTTGGTTTCCAGGATTGACTACCACCGTATTAACTAACTAACGCCTCTGGATTTTCAGACATTATCACCATTGTAAGATTTGGGCTTTCCAGACAGGTGATGGCTGGCCCTCCTTCCCTCCCTCCCTCCCCCCTCCCTTCCTATCTCCCTCCCTCCCTCCTTCCCTCCCTCCTTCCCTCCCTCCCTCCTTCCCTCCCAGTACCAAGCTGTTTGATATATTCTCGCCTAAACGTTATACAGGTATTTATTTCAATTACCTGTGTGTAATTTGTCTTATTTTGCTACTTGTTATTTTCCACGATAAAATATAGAGTTACGTTTCTTAGTTGACTTAATAGCTGCTGTTGTGTCCACTTAGCTCTGTTTTATCCTTCATAAATCATGTGCTGAGTGGGTGTATGCATGTATGTACAGGTATGTATGTATGCATGTATGTATGTACAGGTATGTATGTATGTATGTATGTATGTATGTATGTATGTATGTATGTATGTATGTATGTATGTATGTATGTATGTATTTCTTTTACGGGTATTAGCCCACCCGGACACAGGTCACTGACCCACATTGGGGCCTGGGGGGGCGAAAATATAATAATAATAATAATAATAATAATAATAATAATAATAATAATAATAATAATAATAATAATAATAAAGACCCATAAAGAAATACAAAAATGAATAAAAATAAAAAGTGAGAAACAATATATGTATGTTGTGTTGTCAATAGTAAGAGAAGCAATTGAGACCCTGCAATTGTGTGTAAATGAGGCAGAAAGTCAGATCAGCAACCTGGGACTTGGTCACAATTTTCGTGATGCCATATAGTAGCAGGGTCTACCATTAGACAACACATTATGCCTCCAATATCTTCCCAGGCGGTAGTACCTCCCTGTTTGATAGCTACCTACTACCTATGTATGTATGTATGTATGTATGTATGTATGTATGTATGTATGTATGTATGTATAATCAACGACCTCACCAGCCAGGAATCGAACCCTCGACCTACTGGGTGGGACTAGGGAACGCTTACCGACCTAGTCCCACCCAGTAGGTCGAGGGTTCGATTCCTGGCTGATGAGGTCGTTGATTATATGTTCAAAGTCCGCGTGTTATATGGACTAAAAATGAAGTATATGTATGTATGTATGTATGTATGTATGTATGTATGTATGTATGTATGTATGTATGTATATGGGTGTGTGTGTGTCTGTGCGTGTATGGGAAGAGTGAGTGTGTGAGGGATCAGCAGGGGAGACAGAGAGACACCTGGCATATTACAGGTATTATCAACTCACCTCCGCCCTGCGCCCCTCACCTCCACCACCCCAAAAAACTATTTGTCGACGTCGTAAAAATAATCGCAGTCAACTGTACACGGTGGAGGGAAGAAAAAAGTCTTAGCTGGAGTATGACAGACACTGAACATTAACAAAGGAGGTTTTTGGCATAATCACCCACACAGAGGCTGGCAATTATGCGCAATTAGTGACCGTAATTGTTGTAAATAGGCGCTAGGCACACAACTCACTGTGACCAAGCCTGCCACCGGGTGTTCAGGGTCAGAGGTCACCTTACTTCTCCTCACCTCCTCACCTCCTACGGCACCCATTCCTCTTGTGATGGAACACGGAGGGCGTAGGCTGGTTGTGGGTGTGGACTAGTTATAGGCGTTGGCTGGTTATATATGTGGGTTGGTTGTGGGCGTAGGCTGGATGCTGTTGTGGGTTGGTTATGGGCATGTGTTAGCTACAGGGGTGGAGTGGCTTTCAGCATGGGTTGATTATAAACGTGGAACATTTCTTTAAAGAGACACATCTATTGGGAGTCTTCAGCATGGGTAGTCCTATTAGTGTGGAGTGGCTGCCAACATGGGCTGAATATGACTAAAGGCTCTTGATAACTGGATGGTAATATGCCATAAATTGATTTGATTATGAGTAATATACCTTGACCATGAACTGAGATTTCACTAATGGATGTCACTTACCTCCGGCAGGTTATCCCCTCACCTTCAACTTAATAATATCCATACACACGATCAGTCTGTTACTTAACCACCTCATTTCCTGGTTCATTCAGACCATCTAGGTGAAGTCTTCTCCACTCCCTCCCTCCCTCCCTCTCTCCCTTCAACCATTGTTCAGGCCTCCCTCACAATGCCCTTCCTGCAGTAATGATAGTGAGTGTGTGTCAGTCCTAATGGGAGAGGGGAGGAGTTGTGAAGAGGTGGCTTCTCGCTCCCTGATGCTGGAGAGCCAAGGGGTAGAAGTGCCACTCTCTCTTACTGTGCCCCTGTTGGTAGAAGAGTCCTTCCCTGAGTGCCAAGGGATTGGAGGTGCCATTCTCGGACTCCACACCTGTTGCTAGAGTACCTCACTTAGCGCTAGGGTGTAACTAGGTGCCACACACGCACACACTGTCCTAGGTAGATATGGCTCTGTATCGTGAAATACAATTATATAAATCAATGATGTTTTCATCTTGACGATTCTGGTGACTGAGAACGAAGGGTGATCAGAGGACAGGCTTGAGATGAAGGTGGTGACGGTACGTGGCGGCATCCTGCTTTGTGTTGTTGACAGCTGGTGGTCAGTAATGGACAGTGAGGACGACAGTCGTGGGAGAAGGTACAGGAGAGAGAGTAGGTGACCCTTAGCGAGCGAGACGCAGAATAGCAGGTGACACAAAGAGAGAGAGAGAGAGAGAGAGAGAGAGACTTCCTGGTGAGGATATCGGCGGCGGAGGGCGGGAGTGAGTGAGGTCATCCCCGTGGTCATAAACGCCAGTGTTCTTGGGCACACGTTGAGGGTGTTGGGTAGGTGTGGACAATACCCACAGAAGCACCCACACCCAGTACCCCAGTACCTGACAATACCCCTGCCACATATCACTGTCGCTGACCGTCCACCGCGCCTCTCCAACATACAATAGACCGGACCATACACATTCCTCGGTCGATTTTGGAATTGGATACATCTGTAGTGTGGCGGCTGTTTATAGGGTAAATAAAGGTGCAATTTTACCTGGGAGGAAGTAACCACAGGACCGCCCAGGTACACAGGTACATATATACGAACAGGAAAGTGGGTGTTACTGCCAGGGGCGTAGGTCGTAATGTTAGTTCCTTTAAACTGGATTGTCTTGAAAGTTTACGTAATGTTATGGTAGAAATTTTCTCTTACGCAAAATCTACTGTAGGCGTCTTCAGTATTTTTATCCAGTGTCATTTTTACTTACTAATTACTGATGCTGATCCATCCAGGAGAAAATAAAATGAAACATAAAGCAAAGTATTTAATAATATGTACGTACATATTATTAAATACTGGTTATATTAAGCAGAAGTCGCTCTTTAGAATAGACAGTTCAATTCAATGAAGTAAATATCAGTGTTGTAATACCTTTAATTCAGTTCATGACATAATGTTTCTTAAAGCTTTAATATTAATAAGGATTTGTCATTAATTTGTCACTATTTCCGGTTGAGTTTCGTCAGCGTAGGATATTTAGCCGATGGGAAGACAGAATCGAATACCATCAAATCTCCCCAAAGATAATGTAGATGCGAGTTTTTAAGGTGTACAGGCCGCCTATACCTTGACTAGTGACTTGATTAACAAATACTGGGTTGGTTTACTGGAGCTACGATGTACGGTAGAGGTAAGAGGTGGTTATGTTGCGGGTAATACCGAGGGTTATAAACTTGTTCGGTGTTGACGTCGATGTTGTTGTCATTTTTTTTTACCGGATATCGTGACACACACACACACACACACACGCACACGCACGCACACAGACGGGTAAACAAACAACACTTCCAACACAAGACTATTAATGGTGAAGTTCAACGAGGTGGCTGGGAGCGTCTGTCGTGTCTCGCCTCTCATTGGCTGCCGGGTCGTTAAGTGGTGCCTTATGGCCCTGGGACGGAGTGCAATTGGCAGTTTAGCTGTTTTTTAGGGTGCCTGGCCATTGTTGTAGGTGGTAGAGGTGGCCTGGCCGGGGTGGTTCAGGTGTAGTGCAGGTGATGTGTGTTGGTACTCTGTTATTAACTTTATACAGGTGTTGACGGGTTGATGCACCTCGGCTTCTCTTCCTCCTGTAGGTGGTGGTGGTGGTGGTAGTGGTGGTGGTGGTGGTGGTGGTGGTGGTGGTAGTTGTAGCGGTGGTGGTGGTTGTAACGGTTGTGGTGGCTGTAGTGATGGTGGTGGTGGTGGTAGTAGTGGTGGTGGTTGTAGCGGTGGTGGTGGTTGTAGTGATGGTGGTGGTGGTTGTTGTGGTAATATTTTCACACAAAACTGATAAATACCTTCACACACACACACACACACACACACACACACACACACACACACTAAATATCATACATCGTAGGTATGACCCATTGCATAAACCATACAACATGAGTACAAATATACAAATGAACCACATAACGTGTATAAACCAATAAATAAAATATACAACGACTACATAAACCAACATAAAACACATACCGTGTATATATAAAACCAATTGCTAAATCATATATTGAATATAAACCATACGAATCGATCATACTACATATATACACGAAACAGACCCAAAACACGTGGTGAAAATACACTCGGGTCGATTACCACAAGCACTTTCGACCTCACACATAACGCTACATACCAACTTTGTAATGCATACTGCGTGCATGCAAGCGATCACGTGATATGCACAAGAATGAAGACCTCGGTCGTCAGAAGCACTTGGAACGAATGATACTGTGTATAGGTCGGCAAGTCAAAGAACATACAACATACAGTCTACACATAACTCATATAAAGCATCATACACATGCATTAGTTATACCATAAACAGGACAGTATTCAGCACATCATACACCACAAGAACTCTCAGTATAATCACATGAAGCGACAACTCCTTTCAGTGTAGCCTTATCAAACTCACACTACAAATACTGACAATATATTCAACAGCAAAGGCAGAATCATAATACAGTATTGCGTACCACTACCTAAACCAGTCTTCATACACTTTCAACAGGTCACACACACACACACACACACACACACACACACACACACACACACACACACACACACACACACATAAATGACATCGACAAACCTACTACCACAAGCACACAACCGCTAAGGCATCTTGACTGGTGATGTGAGCAAAGGCTTGGCGTTCCGCAAGGCCACAGCTGATTCCGTAGTTTATCTGCGTTTGTTAACAGACAGACAACAGAGCGAGGGTGATCGTAAATGTCACCTCCACCCCTGTCAGCGCGATGTGAGGGAGGAGAGGTGAGGGAGGAAGGTAGTAAGGGGGTGGTCAGGGTTGACGAATGGGAGGAGGAATGTAGGATTTGGAAAAAAAATGAGATAGAGAAAGAGACTTGATTGGGAAGAAATTGGACAAAAGGATAAATAACGAATAAAAAGTAAATTAATGAAAACTTAAGAGGATGAGGATAAAAGAACGAAAGAAAGGGATATAAGAATGAAGAGAGAAAGACACAACAACGAATGAATTACGATGAAGAAGAAAAAATAACGACGAGTAAAGCGAAATAGGGAAGAGAATGGAGAGCACAAGATACAGTGTGTCATTTGAACCCAACTTGTTAATATTACTGTATGATGGGTCAGTACTTCTCGCTATCACCTCTCTCTCTCTCTCTCTCTCTCTCTCTCTCTCTCTCTCTCTCTCTCTCTCTCTCTCGTAAGTCTTTCTGTCGTGTGATATTTCTAATGTACTGTATGTAATTTAGTAATATGATTGTCACACCTGTTGCACTCTTATCTAACACGGAAAAAACTGGCTGGCCCTGAGAGATGTGTGTGTGTGTGTGTGTGTGTGTGTGTGTGTGTGTGTGTGTGTGTGTGTGTGTGTGTGTTGGACTGATACCTATCCGGCACTAAGATCAAGTCGTCTCGTCCCGTCACTCGGTACCGACTCGATCCGCACCGATGTAAAGGTATTCGATCCGATACGACCTAACCTGACTCAACCGATCGGACCTGACTCAACCGAAACGACCTGACTCAACCGAAACGACCTAACCTGACTGAACCAATACGACCTAACCTGACTGAACCAATACGACCTAACCTGATTGAACCAATACGACCCAAAATATCACTCGCCAAAAAAAAAAGAAAAAAACGGGAAATATATTCAGATTAACGGAGAGTTCGTCTGTATTGGTCTGGGTATTATTGACCTTCTGCCCGTCACAACAAACTCTCAGTATCTCACACCAACATTCTCATGATCATGCAGAGTAGAATCGAATGAACTTCCTGGCTTTATAACATACACACAAAGAAAATTATAGTAACTCTTGGCCTATCACTCATCTGTTCAGCTTATATTTGAAACTTCTCAGTGAGTTTGAGTTTAATAATGTTTGGTAACTTATTCCGTCTATCCACAAGTCTATTTCTGAACCAGTCTTTATCTAATTCCTTCCTCGATCTAAATTTATTTCAATATATAACTACTGATTACGTGTTTAATATTGATTTTAGAGCTATAAGTATCTTGTTTATATCACCATAATTGAACCCAATCTTCTATTTGTAAGCTTGGATCATATCGCCTGTCCATTCTACGTTTATCATGAGTATATGGATTCTTTTTTTTAATCTATCTATATATGGGAAGGTTTCTACAACCCGGGTTTAACTTTGTCTTCTCTTACAGAAAATTAATCTGAAGATCTCATCATATTCCACTATTCTATCCCCACCTTACTTCATTTCCTCCTCCCCCGTCCCCTCCCCTCTCCTCCCCCTCCCTCTCTCCACTACTCCTTCCCCATCTCCGAGTCAGGGCACCATGTCTAGGTCAGAGGGGGGAGGAGGGGGGCAACAACCAAACACCTGAGGGGTATAATATGAGGAGGTGAAGGTTGAGTGGGGAGTGGGAGTGGGGGTAGTTTAGTGCAGGTCGGGGCTCTTCTTCCCAAAGTTCCTTAGGTGAACAAATTACAACCTGAAACTTTGGTGAGTGGATGGAAGTTTTGTTTTATCTTGATGAGCTTTTGTAGTTTCACCTCATTAAACTGTAAACAAGAATACAACTTAATCCATTATTGTAATTACCTGATGATTAACACCACCCCCCCCCCCCTCTCACCCAGCATATTTTTACCTGATGATTAATCACTCTAACATTACCTGAGATGGTTTAGGGTAGGTTATGTTTGGTTAAATTAGGTTCAACGTTAGGGTGGTTAATCGTAAGGTCAAATAGTCTAGGGTGATCCGTAATGTATAATGTTAAAATTCTTGGTATCATTCATTTCACAAAACTCATTTCTTGATTTTTTTTTCTTTTGTAAGTGTCTAGCGGCAATGCTATTGTTAAGTACTGTATGTATTGTCGATATATATTTAATATGGAATGGACACTTTTAATTTGTGAAGGTACTTTTATTAAGTGTGTCGTGGATATACTTTTGTTTTGTTCGACTGTAGAAGTGAGGACACATTTATAGTTCACTTAAGCTATAGTCACAAATGTAGCTACCAAATATGGCTTCCAACTTACACTGAGACTCTACCAAAACCAGTTAGGTGGAGATAATAACAACGAAGATCATTTTTGTGGATGTAACAACAGTGGCCTGACGAAGTGTTCACGTCACATTCACTCCTGCTGGGGATTGGTGGAGCCCTTTGGTACTTCGAGGGAGGAATACGTGGAAGATATGGTATTGTGTGTGTGTGTGTGTGTGTGTGTGTGTGTGTGTGTGTGTGTGTGTGTGTGTGTCCCGGTGGAAGGAATCGCAATGCTGAAATGGATGCTGAATTAATTGGAAGAGGAATTTGTAATATAAAAAAAATTCACCAACTTTTAAAAAAAAAATTCACTACATAATATATCTAATAGTTTAAACATTGTTGTAACTTGCTGTCATCTACACTCACTGCCTGACGAAGGGGGAGTGTGGGAGGGTGAGAGGGAGGGGGAGGTAAGCCAGGGCACCGTCGCAGGTATAAGCTATAAACCACTCTGGCCATCATCAACTTGCACTCTCACTCACCACTCTGGCCATCATCAACTTGCACTCTCACTCACCACTCTGTCTTGTGCTAGAGAACAAGGTAGACATGACCTCTTGATCCGTGTCTTCCAATACGGGTTGAGTGGGAGTGTTGATGCTCAGGTGACCACAGATCCTCCCGCCCTAACAATTAATGTGTTTTTTTGATGAAGTAAATTATGACCGAAAGGGGGAGGAGGACTTACCTGACAAGGGCCTGACCAATGGGAAGATTTATTAGTCGAGGTTTTAACCAATAGGAGAGCTTAACTGACGGTGTCATGACCTATCAGAGGACTTATTTGGGGACGTCTCAACCAATACGAAGATTCAGCTGATAGGATCTCGAGCCAATCGAAGGACTTATCTGACAAGGTCTTAACCCAAAACAAGAACTTCCTCTGATGGAAACTTGGCCGAGTGGAGAGTTTATCGAACAGCACACACACACACACACACACACATACACACACACACACACACACACACACACACACACACCTCTTTATCCATCCATCCATCCATCTGTCTGTCTGTCTGTCTGTCTGTCTGTCTGTCACACACTATAGGCGTAGAGGACGACACAGTGATCATAGCTGCCTGTTTACCTATACGTACGGTTGTGTCCAAGGTGTGTGTTTACCTCCAGGTGTGACGGACCATAACCTTACCTAACGTAAAGTAACGTAACGTAACGTAACGTAACGTAACGTAACGTAACGTAACTTAACCTAACCTATATTATTATTATTCTGAGCTGGTCATCTGCCTACTGGACGAGAGAGAGAGAGAGAGAGAGAGAAAGAGAGAGAGGGAGAGAGAGGACGGAAGAGAGAGAGGGGTGGGAAGTAAAGATAGGAAATAAGAGAATTGAAAGAGAGGGGAGAGCAAGACGAATGGAAAATAAGAGAGAGAATGGTGGATGATGAAGAAAGAAGTAATAATGAGAAAGGAAACTTAGATAGAATGAGAAAATGGAAGAAGGAAAGGAAATAGAACGGAAAAGAAAGCATAGAAGAGAAAGAGAAGAGGAAAAAATCTGAATTATAATGAGAGACAGAGATAATAAAACAGGAGAGGAAATTAACGAAGAGAGAGAGAGAGAGTGAAAGTGAGAAATCGGACAGGGAATTTCAAGGGAGGAAAATTGTGATAAATGAGGAAAATGAGAAGGAATAAGACACAGAGTGAAGAAGATGACGGGAGAGGAATATGAGAAGTGAGGAAGGAAGGTGAAGAGTGGGTAAGGTAGACAGGGGTATAGAAGTGACCATCAGGAAGAGATAAGGAAGAAGGATGAGTCAAGGTGAGGAGAAATGAGGAGTGAGGAAAATGAAATGACCATAACTCTAGGACAACATGACTTCATTAAGAGAGACGGTCAGGTAATGGCCAGGTAGGAAGAGGTAGAGGAGGAAGAGGCTGGTGGGATGGTCTGTTTACCTGTATGTACACCTGAGTCAAAAGAATACTCCCTAATATAAGTCACTGGCAGGTGTGAATAAATTTCCATAAGTCAAATCTTCACACAACGTCGATTTTTTTATTTTTTTTTACGATCTCACTTCCTTCTTCTTCTTCATTTGTTTATTATTTGTTTTTTCATCTTTCGTTCATGTGTGTGTGTGTGTGTGTGTGTGTGTGTGTGTGTGTGTGACCCTCATATGGCTGTAGGTAATGACGTCCTAATACTGATAACGAAAACATGAAAGAAAGTCGAGACGAATTTCCTTCTCTCTCTCTCTCTCTCTCTCTCTCTCTCTCTCTCTCTCTCTCTCTCTCCGTGCAGAAATATCGTATCGTAGTAAAGTTGTCATAGATATTACTTATTAACACCTAGGTCCTAGAGGTAGGTATCACAGGTAGACAGATGTGTTTAGTTTATGTATTTATTTATTTAATTATTTATTCTCATCTTTGTTGTATCAATGTTATAAGTAATCATTGACGGGAAATACATACAGGTTTAAAGTAATTGGTTGTGAGAAGTAACCTTTATAAATATGTCTGTCTATCTGTCAAAAGGATCGCCGGCTCTGCCTTCTCCTAAACCACACGTAACTTTACCAAATCAATTAAGATTTATTAGATATTTTTAAAACACATGTTCTTTCATAATTATATCATTAATTTACATAATCACTGAAGCTTGTTCGTTCCCTCTCACATATTTCACCTTCAAATTACCTACTTCCTCGAGAGCATAGTTCCAGTTCACACACCGGCCATACGACTCAAGAGACTGCAGAAGGGACAACGCAAGCCCCCTTTAAAGTGGTAATAGACTGCAGAAGGTGGGCAATACAAGCTCTCTTTTAAGTGGTAATAGACTGGAGAAGGTGGACAACGCAAGACCTCTTTAAAGTGGTAATTCAGTTTGTTGTCAATAGATGGCGCTGGTCTTTATATTCCTGGTCAGCTGATAACCAAAAAAACACCAAAAACACCCTATTCCTTCTACCTCTTCTTCTCTCCCTATTCCTTCTACATCATTATCTCTCCCTAATAATTCTCCCTCTTCTCTCCCTATTCCTTCTACCTCGTCTTCTTTCTCCCTTTTTACATCTCTCTGAAAAAAAAATCGAATTAGTTGAATTTTCTCATCATAAACAAACCCCAATGAAATCCAGCTGACAAGTTAAAAGTGGTTATGTTGTTATAGTGTTGCATTGGAGCATTTATAAGTGGTTATGTTGTTATAATGTTGCATTGGAGCATTTATAAGTGGTGTTGGTGTTATAGTGTTACATTGGAGCATTTATAAGTGGTTTTGGTGTTATAATGTTACATTGGAGCATTTATAAGTGGTTGTTGTGCTATAGTGGAGCATTTATAAGTAGTTATGGTGTTAGTGTTACAGTGGAGCCTTTTTAAGTCGTTATTGTGTTACATTATGGCTGCTGTGATCACTGCAGGATTTAACTCAATAAAATATGGCAGTTATGATCACAATTGACTCTGTTGACATTTTCCAGCTTTGTGACCGATAATATCCTGTAATATTAGCCAATCAGAGTTCCTGGCTGCATCCTGTGATATATGCCAATCAGTGTTCTTGTTTACATTCTGTGATATTAACCAATGAGAGTCCTTGTTTACATTCTGTGATATTAACCAATGAGAGTCCTTGTTTACATTCTGTGATATTAACCAATCAGAGTCCTTGTTTACATCCTGTGATATTTAGCCAATCGGAGACCGTCACGTAAGGTCCGTCAGCTGTCTGAAATGCATTGACGTGTGTACTTGGGTTTGTTTGTATAATTGCACTGTAAATATCGCTTACATTAAGTATATATGTGACGATGACTGTGGTTAAGGTCATTTTGAAAAGGAAAGTCTTCACTCTGTGGTGTTGGAAGTTTCTTAAAGGAATACTGTTAAGAGGAGGGAGGGTGTATGTCCTTGCCAGCAGTGGTTTTATATTGTAATACTGTATGTGAAGAAAAAAATTTATACGTCCATACAAGCTTACTTAGTTACATACATAAATACATACGTAGAGAGGTATTAGAAGAGTATAAAGAGTATTACCTTCTCTTTTGCATCGTCAGACAGAGACAGACAGATAGACAGAGCGACAACATAAAAAGCTACGTAAGTGGTAAACTATGGAACCAGGAGGGAGAAAATAACACGGGAGGCAGCAGAAACAATTACCATCGTGCAGTAAACTGTGCCGATGGCCTTCAATGACTCACTTTACGACACGAGGGAAAAAAAAAAGGTAATTTGTATAATTTTATCTCTGGGAGTCATAAACGAACACCATGCATAAGTAAAAACGAAAAAAAAAATAATATTCTGCTTATGAGAGGTAGAGAAAAGCACAGGTAATGGGGAATTAGCATACGAGGTTTAAGGGTGCCGTTGGTGGGGGGTTGGTGGGGGGTGGTGGGGGGGGGGTTGTACCGTGCATGTTAAAACCACGAATGTGAACACCTGTTTGAAAACTTACTACACCAAGTTTTGTGTGTGTGTGTGTGTGTGTGTGTGTGTGTGTGTGTGTGTGTGTCGGCATCACAGAACAAGTTTATAGCGATCTTGTAAACGTCTATATTACACATGTCTCTAAAAATCATTCTTCTGCTTTCCATTTGAGACCGAGTGTTGATTTTTCTCTCCTATAGATCACCGCTAAAGACCAAACCTTGTAACACCGTCAACAAAGTACCTCTAGAAACCATTCCAAAACAGACTAGAATACATTTATCGCAGTTGCAATAGAAACCGTCTTTATATCTTTCCTCTGAGACCTCTAACTTACAACAACCTTTGAGAAACTATTCCAGAAACCCGTAGACACCGATTTAATTGCCTGATAAACTGCATCAACAAACTCATTCCCCTCCCCTTGTAGAGACCTAACCTGATAACAACTAGAAACCCGTAAACGTTGATCTGGGCTGCATGGTGGTGGATGGGCGGAGGAGAAGAGGGTCGTCTTGTCTTCGATGTTTTCAATAGATTTCCGATGGCTCTAGGAAGTCATTTCGGCACCTGAGGCAAGTGGCGGCGAGGGAAGGGTTGGAGGTGAGGGAGGAGTCTTCGTGACACAGGGGATACGCATGTCTTAATTAGAAGCTGTAGAAACTTGTAGTAGTAGTCGGGAGTTAACCACGAGACACGCTAGCCTGTGTAGGTGTCCCCTGGCCCACCGTTGCCAGAGAGACGGCGACCGAAACTTATACCTGTAACCGCCTCTTTAAATACAATATAACCGCAAATTACTACGTTTGTTCGGTGAGGAAAATATATGATTTGCTTACTCTCGGCTACAATTACCGCAAAGTTGACGAAACCATAGATATTTTTTTTTTTTGGTAGATAACGGTGTATTATGGTAAACAGAGAGGGTGGGGTAAAAGGCTGTCAGTTGGCAACCATGGTGAGACCTACCGGGATGGCGGGCGGGAAGGGCCGTCCATCAGCCTTAAACACAGGTTGCAGAGACGAATGTGCAACTTAGCAACTGTCACCCCGCTTTCCAGCCTCGAACCCAATGCCTTAATTACCACCTTGATTACAGGTTACAGGTGAGTTATTACTGTTCATATTTTCTTTAGTTTGTGCTTGCCAGTATGCATGAAGTTGTTAGTGAGAGGAGTGGTAGAGCTACCTGCCTCACCCCCCCCCCTCCCCCACCATCCCTACCCCCCCCTCTCTACTTCAGGCACTAGTTTAGGGTTATGTAATTTGTTTTCATATATATACTCTCTCCGTGATGCACTACGTCATCATTTGCCTGAGTAATTTGCTTAGTAATTTAGCCCGCAATTTGAACCTCTTGGTCTCTCGGTCATAAAGTTTGGTGTTTAATTTCTTGTTTTCACCGTGATGGTCTAGAGGCACTTTGATGTTGGTGAGCGAGGTGTGGCCTGCCGGGTCTTGCCACGAGTTATTGTCCATAGGATAACACCCACCTCACTGTACCTCTTCACCTGTACTAGTTAACTCACGCCAGGTGTGTTGAGACCTTGATATAATGATACTACTACTACTAATGATGATAATAATAATAATAATATAATAATAATAATAATAATAATAATAATAATACTATAATACTAACAATAATACTAAATTACCCTCATAATAACACCCAAATTAACCCATAGAATTAGATACCTAAAATTA
The DNA here is from genome assembly GCF_018991925.1 of Homarus americanus. Classification (NCBI taxonomy): domain Eukaryota; kingdom Metazoa; phylum Arthropoda; class Malacostraca; order Decapoda; family Nephropidae; genus Homarus; species Homarus americanus. The sequence continues at coordinate 53,659 of NW_024726347.1, forward strand.
TCGTTCAATATCATTCATTATGACTCAGATTCACCAACATCCTGTATATATTCATATACTTACATCACAAACCTCCATATAATAACAATGTCGACTTAAAACCCAAATGGTGTAATGAAGTTGTTTGACATTTAATAACAGACAATCAAGAGCTTCCTAGTCCCTGAATAAATCGGTAAAATGACGTAATTGGGTTTTCCTGTTATGCTGTGTATATAAATTACTATCGTGAGGAGCCTGGTAGTGTGTGTCTCTTGGATACCTGGAGGAGACGCAGCCAGAGGATCCGGGAATACATGCACAGTGACGGTGTAGTTTCTGGGGGTAATTATCTTATGGTTATATTGACGGTGTTTGTTGAGTCGGTGTTTGTTGAGTCGGTGTCGGTGTTTGGAGTCGGTGTTTGTTGAGTTTTGTTGAGTCGGTGTTTGTTGAGTCGGTGTTTGTTGAGTGTTTGTTGAGTCGGTGTTTGTTGAGTCGGTGTTTGTTGAGTCGGTGTCGGTGTTTGTTGAGTCGGTGTTTGTTGAGTCGGTGTCGGTGTTTGTTGAGTCGGTGTCGGTGTTTGTTGAGTCAGTTTTGTTGTCTAAATCGGCGTTACTTTCTATATAGGCGTCGGCTTTAGGATCGAACTATTGAAGTTGGTTGCATATTAGGTTTTCACACACACACACACACACACACACACACACACACACACACACACACACACACAAACAAATCACCGTTCCTCTACCAACTCCCATGGCGCTTGTTAACGCTTGAACACCTGTGAATAGAAATGTTACATATCCACTTCATTGAGCGATCTGGAAGCCACTCGATGTGAAAATATCCAAATGTGTAATTTTTAAAGCACTTGTTTCCTTGGTTTTGACTTATTCTGTGTAAAATAATGACAAACACATGTATGGATACGTTAATGAAGGACTCTCAGGTGTGTGTGTGTGTGTGTGTGTGTGTGTGTCAGGAAGCTGTTTTTAAGAGTATCTACACGTCTTCTTCCTTAGTCATCATCCTACACGTCTCTGAATTAACAAATATCGTGTTAGACAGACGAGTTTTCGCCCACCTTCCGCTTGCGTTGGTATTCGTTCACGATGCGAGCATAAATGGCCTCAAGCAAGTAAAGATGGTTGTGATTGGTTATTGAGCCTCAGTGCTGTTACGAGCCAATCATAATGCGGTTTAATGCAATTGTTTATTTACGTAAGGTTAGGATAGGTTAGGTTAGGATGGGTTACATTAGGCTAGGTTAGGTTAGGTTAGACTTGGTTTGTTTAGGTTATAGGCTAGATTATGGTAGGTAAGGTTAGGTTAAGTCAGGCTAGGTTAGATTAAGTCAGACTAGGTTAGATTGAGCTAGGTTAGGTTAGGTTAGGATGGGTTACATTAGGCTAGGTTAGGTTAGGTTAGACTTGGTTTGTTTAGGTTATAGGCTAGATTATGGTAGGTAAGGTTAGGTTAAGTCAGGCTAGGTTAGATTAAGTTTGGTTAGGTTGAGCTAGGTTAAATCAGGTTAGGTTAAGTTGGGGGAGGGGGGAGGGGAGGTCATTTGACTAACACCCATAAAATATCGCCAGGACTCCATGACCTGACCAGACCTGCTGTAGAGTCGGGTCACTTTACTCACAGACAGCTAAATTACTAAGCAAATTACATAGTCAAATGATGACTTACTACATCATGAGAGAACAACACAGCCAATAATTACTGGTTCGAGTCTTGACCGTTAGGAGGCGCCGAGGAGTGTTGTTGTTGTTGTTGTTCCGATTGTAATTAAGAATTTTATTGTTATTAATGTGGTTATTTATTGTTATTATTATTATTGATATTGTTGTTATTGTTCTTGTAATTATTGTTATTTATGTTATTGTTGTTATTGTTATTGTTTTTATTATTATTTGTTTATTATTATTATTATTATTATTATTATTCTAGTTGTTGTTTAAGATAAGTCGCATTTAATCATTATAAACGCTAGTTAACATACAATAGGTGACCCAACCACCCATTGTGACCTGAACGCGTCCGGGTCATGTTCTGTCGGGTGGTATAATCATTACATTGTCTGGGTATAACCTTCTGTATACTGGGTATCTGTATATCTTGAGACCTATACTTATCATCGTTCTTGTAAGTATGTTTGTATGTTTGTGTGTTTGTGTGTTTGTGTGTTTGTATGTTTGTATGTTTGTATGTTTGTATGTTTGTATGTTTGTATGTTTGTGTGTATGTTAGTCTTGTATTATGAGTATTGTATAAATTCTGTATGTACTGGTATTAACTATATTTTTGTCTTCATTTAATTATTTGAATGTATAACTTATGCATATCTTGGGGTCTGAATACATGTAATATCATTTTATTATATGTATTAAAATTAGCGTTAGGTTATCGTCACTATAATACATAAATAGACATATGTATATCCCCATAAGTGTATATCTAAAGTTACATTCTTCTCATTAACATACATAGTGATTTGTATGTATGCGTGTATGAGTTTGTTACTGGTTTCCACACTGCGACGATGAAGTTTTAGCGCGAAGGAAATTTTTGTTTTTTTACGGGGATTAACCCACCCGGGCACAGTTCACTGACCTACATCAGGGCCTGGGGGGCGATATAATAGGCGTAGCTACAAACAGGTGGTGTCCATGCAAATTAGAACAGACAGGTGTCCCTCGTCCCTGGCTCAGGTGTACAACAGATATAATAAAAGGAATTAGTATTAAACTCTTACTATCGGTCACCAACCTTATGAAAATTGTAATCCCGTTTATAATGCTTTTATTCTGAGTGATGACCGCCAACACGGGACACGGGACCATGAACACGGGACAGGACGAAATGTAGGATGTCCCAGAAACGTGTCCCTGCCTGCCTACTTCCCTCCCTCCAACTCACAGTGTCTCAGGGAGGGAAGGAGGCAGGGACATTTTTCTGGGACACTATATCTAGACAGTCACGTAACTCGTCCACCTCAGGAGATACAGTTCAGTGTGGATTAGAGGTCTTCTTCTCGAGATTAAAACCTGTACACTTATAAACATGAACTGTTACTGTAATGCGCTCAACGACATTAAGAAACCTTATCGAGGCATCACTCAACGTCTCACCACACTTTAAACATGACAGCAATGACAATTACTTTTCCACAGATGGATGACATGATTGAGTGAGCCTTTAAAAGCTGATGAAGGAAGCTTGTAAAAAATTACCATGAGGGAAACTTTAAAAAAACATGAGGGAGGCTTAAAAGAAACTATAATGATTGAAGCTTTAAAAAACTACCATAAAGGAAGCTTAAAAAAACTACCATGATGGAAGCTTTCTTTGCCCCTAACCTCTCTTCCCTCCCCCATCCTCTCTTCCCCCTCTTCTCTACCTCCCTTCCTCTCTGGTCCCCCATCCTCTTTGGCCCCTCCTCTCTACCTCCCTTCCTCTCTGGTTCCCCCCCCCTTCTCTACCTCCCTTCCTCTCTACCTACACCTCTCTACCTCCCTTCCTCTACCCCTCCTCTCACCTCCCTCACCTTTCTCCTTCCTTCCCCCGGCGTCAACAACAACAGCTGATCGTCTCGCTAACACTGTAGCACTTCACCTCTTTTAAACACTTTTGGAAGATTACTCATAATTTTCAACTATTTCACAAGGTCCATAATTACATACCTGGCGTCACGGAGGAGCGACTCAGCGGTAAATAGTGGCATAACTCTTTCTTGCTGAGGAAGCCCACCCATAAGGCTTGTACAGTAGTGAAAGTAATTATTTGTACATTTATGAGTAATTAAGACTGATATTAGTACGCGTTTCTGTCTTCTATTGACTGGAATCCTCGTATTAGATGATTCATTTTACTCTAGTGGAACATTTGAGTGTGTATTGGTTTCATATATGTGCCGTTGTTGTTGTTGTTGTTGTTGTTGTTGTTGTTATTGTTGTTGTTGTTGTTGTTGTTGTTGTTGTTGTTGTTGTTGCTGTTGTTGTTGTTGTTGTTTTTAATCTATAAAAATCCATAATAATTTATGGGATTTTTTTAAATTAGCTCATAAGTTAAATAGAGTAAGTACATAATTATAAACTTACATATACTTTCATTTATCAATTTCTAATCTATACGTGAAAAAAAAAACTATATGTAATTATTTTCATCAGAATACACATACTAGTACATATTCCTGTATACATGCATATATGTAATTTATAGTCTCTCCTTGTGTACTGTATAAGCTACACTGTATATGTATATCAATGTATTAATCTTTGTTTCCCTGACAAAGATTCATACATACAAAAGTGTTTATATACATTAGTACTGTATACGTGTTTATCCCCATCCGCACACCTCGACAAAGACCCACACAAACAGTGACATAAACCCGCACACTACCACAACGCCACCACCTCCACAGTCAACCACACGCCAGCAAACAAACTTACACATAACACAACAGGTCAAAATGCCTCTAGTCATAATAGATTTTTGGTTAGGTTAGGTTAGGTTAGGTTAGGTTAGAGGAGAAATTTGTCTCACCTAACCCAACAAATTAATGAACCTTAAGATATTGACAATTCGTCCTGCGATTATTATCAATTAAACCAACAAAATCCCTAAACTGACCTGATCTGACCTGACCTGACCTGACCTGACCTAACTAAACAGGGGGTCAATTCAGGACCTACAAAATTTTTTTCATGTAATGGATATTTTGCCCTCAATGGAAACACACACATAATGGGATTTTTGTCTCAGGAAAAAAATAAAATCTGATGGAATTTTGTGATGGGGGGAAAAAAAAGATGGAATTTTGTCTCAGGAAAAAAAAACATCGATGGAATTTTATCACAGGAAAAAAATCATAGATGGAATTTTGTCTCATACTCCACACACTGTAGATCATACTGGCCGGAGGTGAATGAACATACATGCTAAATAAGATAATACGGTTTGTGTGGATAATAACGATACGATAATGTGAGTGTTGGCAATGTGATAACTATAGGATGTGTGAGAGCCACCAGGGACTGACGACGGCAGATGGTGAATGTGACTCCTGTGTGTGTGAGGGAGTGAGGTGTAGGGAGAGAGGGAGAGAAAGAGATATATAGAGAGAGGGAGAGAGATATAGAGAGAGAGGGAGAGAGATGTAGAGAGAGTGGGAGTTGTAGAGACAGTGGGAGAAATGCAGAGAGAAATAACCAGAGAGATGCCGCCCTGTCATCTAAGAGAGACAGGCAGACTGATAGACAGAAACTCGGTTCTGTGTTTGTTCTGTCAGGTGTACCCCAAGGTAAGGTTACGCCCGTGTTGTTTTATGTCAGGGAGGGTTTATATGGTTTAGACATTGAGTTTTATGATGGTGGTTTAATGGTTTAATATGAGGGTTTTTTGGTCTGTGTGACTGTTCAATTGTTACTTGTTAAATCCCTTGTGCTGTTGTTGTTATTATTATTATTATTATTATTATATTGTTATTATTATTATTACAACTATCAACAAACTTATCTCAATATGACATAAGTTGTAATTGGGATATTAAACGTTTATTTGTTTACAAGTTGCAGGCGAAGTGTCTAACTAATCTTTGAAAATACTATAAAATGTTTTCTTCTAAGTTATGGTAAGAAACATTATTTTTCACCTAATTTTTTTTATGCTTAATACGATTTTTTTTAATAATTATGAAATGTCTTATTCTTCCACTTATGTCAGACAGTATGACATCTTTCCTGAGTCAGTGGTGGAGGTGGTGAGGCGCCGTGGTGATGGTGCCAGGGACGCTCACCCGGTAAGAACTATGTACTGTCAGTATGTACAGTATATATTACCCGCCCAGATCTTTGGCAGCCATTAGCGCCCAGCTCAGCCTTGTTTAGCTGGGTAATTGTAGACTTTCCAGTGTGTTGGTGAACCCTCCAGGCGTCCTACCACTGCCTAGCCGCCCACCCCGCCCTGTGTGGCCGCCCACCCGCCCTGTGTGGCCACCCACTGGCTCTGTGTGGCTGTCCATCGGCCCTGTGTAGCCACCCACAACCCTGTATGGCCTCCCGTCGTCCAGTATGGCCACCCACAGTCCTTTAAGGCCGCCCACAGCTCAATATGGCCGCCCACCACTCTTCTGCGACCGCCCACTGGCCATTTTATGGCCACCTACCATCACTACCAGTCACCTACAACCTCCTACTACCAGTCACCTACAACCTCCCACTACCAGTCACCTACAACCTCTCACCACCAGTTACCTACAACCTCCCACTACCAGTCACCTACAACCTCCCACTACCAGTCACCTACAACCTCCCACTACCAGTCACCTACAACCTCTCACCACCAGTACCAGGTCACCCAACACTACCAGTCACCTACAACCTCCTACTACCAGTCACCTACAACCTCCCACTACCAGTCACCTACAACCTCTCACCACCAGTTCACCTACAACCTCCCACTACCAGTACAACCTCTACCAGTCACCTACAACCTCTCACCACCAGTTACCTACAGCCTCCCACTACCAGTCACCTACAGCCTCCCGCTACCAGTCACCTACAACCTCTCACCACCAGTTACCTACAACCTCCCACTACCAGTCACCTACAACCTCCCACTACCAGTCACCTACAACCTCTCACCTCCAGTTACCTACAACCTCCCACTACCAGTCACCTACAACCTCCTACCACCAGTCACCTACAACCTCAATGACAACTACCTGTAACACCTCTTTGGTAACCATCTGTAACACCCTATGGCAACACTGCAACACCCCCAAGACAACACTCTGCAACACCCTCATGGCAACACTGCAACACCCCCCATGGCAACACTCTGCAACACCCCCATGGCAACAATCTGCAACACCCTCATGGCAACACTCTGCAATCAACACCTCATGGCAACACTCTGCAACACCCCAATGGCAACACTCTGCAACACCTACATGGCAAAACACTGCAACACCCCCATGGCAACCATCTCTTAACACCCTCATGGCAACACTCTGCAAAACCCCATGGCAACCATCTCTTAACACCCTCATGGCAACACTATGCAACACCCCCATGGCAACACTCTGCAACACCCTCATGGCAACCATCTCTTAACACCTCTATGACAACCACCTGTAGCATCTCCATGGCAAACCCTTACAATGGCCACCTAGTAGAGGGTGTTCCCAGGAGGAGGCAGCTGCAAGGGGCCTGACAGACGTTCCAGTCAGTCCGTCAACACAAGGAAGCGTTGCCTCTAACAGCTCAATTGGGTGGTCTCACGTCATTGCTAATTAAGTAACTTAATCATTGGGCTGTGAGGAGCCATCGACTTGTAAATGACAGTAGAAAATAATGTACGTAATGGGTCGCCTCGTGTAACTTGGACGAGGAATGCTAACTGGAGACCTTCGACTCAGCGGTCCACAAGAACACCTTCACACCGCTTAATCTCATAACCTCTCAGCATACTCCTCACGAGGTTTACCCACCCTGTGTAAACTATCCGACCTCCTTGCCTGCCTACCCGATATATCAAATTTATTAACGAGGATCTATACCCGTAAACGTCACACTATTGTAACCGGTTGTCGTTTAATCCGGAATTATTGAGATTATAGGAGGGAGTCTTCAGAAATTATAGGTTTGGTCCTTTCCCCGGATGCTCTTAAGCGACCACCAACAGCTCCTGTAATGGCGGCTAATTATCGTCTTTTTCGTCAGCTTTGCATATCATTGATCGTGTGGATGGCGCGACGAGGTGGGCGGCCGAAATGGGTGGTTGGGCGGGTGAGTTTGGTGGTTGGATGGGCGGTGTGGGTGGGTGAGAGTGGGTGGGCGTCCTCGCCAACATGTACAACTCAGTAAGGCTATGTCACGCTCTGCTAGTTTCTGTAATTACCGTACTTTGGTTGAGAAACGCAGTGTGTACCCAGTATGGCCCTGTAGTGATGTAATTTAGAACCACACACACACACACACACACACATACACACACACACACACACTAATTCCCAGACCGTAATTAGTTGTTACCTCCTAATATGCAAGTAAATATCACCTTAGAGTTAATTAATGGTGTTCTCTATAGTATTACCGTACGTGATTCATTACGGACGTGTTCTGCCCTCAGGTTATTCTTGCAGCACTTCTAAGATGACTGTTAACTCAAGACTCTCCATATGTATTTCCCTTCTATCACGTCTCACTACGACTCCATGATGTTATAAGCCACAATACTCCACCATTCATAATATACCTCCAATTCTCCTGCAGGTGTCATTAATCTAAAAGAATTTGATAATTACTGTAGGGTTGAATGATAGCAATTTAACATTATCTTTACCTGTTGTACTGTATAGTGAAGGTTAACAAGGGAATATTATTAATTATCTCAGGTAATTTGATCTCGTAATTTTTTCGAGAATATGACGTAAAGTTAACAGGAAGTGATTTTTTTTCTTAGGAAGGAAGATCATCAACTTTTACACGTCATACGAAATAAAATTGGATTATTAAAGTCTCCTCAACCCCCTTCACCCCCCCCCCCTTCCTCCCCCCAGCTGAAGGCGAAGGAGGTTTATTGTTTACCTGGTGTTGTTGTTATTCGTTTGTTGTTTTATTGTTATTTTATTATTATTAAAATTATTATTATTATTATTATTATTATTATTATTATTATTATTATTATTATTATTATTATTATTATTATTATTATTTTATTAATTTTTTTCTTCTCGGACACAGTTCAGATTAGATCTCCAATACTACCTGACTGATCTCAATAAAACTTGTTGTGACGGTGCATGGTGATGGGACGATGTGCAGGGAGCTGGGTCAAAGGTCACAGTCGTGTCTCGTGCACATAACTCCGTCGTTGATGGGAAAAAAGATAAAGGAACGTCAACTGAATATGTATCTTCGAGAGACCAAGTGTAAAACATGAACTTAAATTCACTTGTGTCAAAGGTCACATTCACAGCTGTAGGTCAGAGGTGAAAATTTATGTGATTTAACTCGGTGTACATAGTATTGTATGTGAGGGTAGTCATTATTAATATGTAGTTAGGTGTTTTGATGAAATGATTTAGTATTATGTTATTAATTACTAAACCATTGCTTCCTTCTTCCTCTTCTTCCTCCTCCTCCCTCTTCCTCCTCCTCCTTCTCGTCCCTGTGTTCCCAATCACCTTCCACTTCCTCCCTCACTTCCTCCCCCACTTCCTCCCCCACTTCCTCCCCCACCACCCCAATACACAACTTCTTCACCTCAGCTCACAACAACACCTGAGACTTGGATATCCCCCCCCCCCTCCTAATTAAAAACACCTGACTCGGCTTTACCTGTAGACCTCACCTCTCCAACCACTAAACACAGCTGATGATCTTCACTATAACTTGAGTCGTTCCTTCAAGTTATGTTGACCCTCAAGGAAGCGAACCTGAGTCTGTACTAACTCCTCGAACACCTATCTGAATCTTCACTACGTATAAGAAACACCAGCTGACTCACCACCATCTGTGAGACTAATTACCATCGCCACCTTTTACCTTCATTCTCTACCTGACTTAATTCCTCCTCGGAACAACATCTGACTTTTCATCATCACCTTTGAAACGCCACCACCTGGATCATCAAAATCTGAAACACACACACACACACACACACACTTACTTTTCAACAACTTAAAATAAAATCTCAGGTGTTTGCCCAATGGTGTCTGGGATATAAATTAATTTCTCATACCTTCTTAAGACACTAATACACTTTATTAACTTAATTATCTATTTTTTCAAGTGTCAGGTAATTTATAATCATCTCTTGAACAGTTTATAAGTTATCTTCAACTAAAACACTAAAGATGACTCGACCATATTTTGTAACGTGTCATTTTCTTTCACCTAGAATACCATTGTTTAAATCTTCTTTAAACTGCACTAGTTGGATGATTATTACCTGGTCATCTATTACCTGAAACACTGGTTACCTGTGCATAAGTTAGAACGTCAATTAACCTTTCATCAACTGGAGTATTACTTAAAGAAGAGAAAAACGAAGCTTACTTTCACCCATCTTGAGGACCAGCTGATCTCTTACCATGACGAGGAGGCTAATACTCCAGCCCCTCAAACACCACCTGGGCTAATTCCCTTAAATACAGGTAATCGTTCAGTTTCTACAACGCCATCTGACCTTTTCTCGACCTTTTGGGTTATGACTTAACACGTGAAGAATTAGTTAACCTCTCCATTATCTGGCCTTTAGCTCACCTTCCACCTTCAGGAGCGAACCAGCTGACTCTCCAACACATCCAGACGTATTGATTAACTATTCACCTCTTTAATTATCCATTCTAACTTAGCAATAATCTGGATCATATCAGCTCCTCCATAACGTCATCTGACTCCCCACTGTACCCATGAGGTGTCCAGTGCCCTCAGGTAACACTCCACCACCTCCTGTAATACTTCATTAATTCTTCTGCGTCCTCGTACTCCACCCGTTCCAGGAAGCTTCCGTCTTGTCTCTTCTCCTTCTTCAATTTTTCAATCTTGTCTTCCCACTTTCTTCAACTTCCAATTACACCAAGACCCATATTTCCCAGGATATTTGCTCTCCATTGGCGCAGCAAAGTGGTGGTGTTGGAAAGCGTCATTAAAACCCACCCCGTCAGCTGCTGGCGTTAGTCTCCGTCAGTTTAGCGGCCACGGTGCCAATTTCTTCACGGCAGGTGTTAAATTGGCTGCTTCCTGAGAAATTGCTGGCAAGGATCTTAACGAGACATGAAGTAGGTGTCGGGGGATGTAAGAGCAGGAGTTGAGGTTATATTCGTTTTGTTAATAATCGTTATTAACAGCCACCAGGGTCGTCCAAGTCGCCGAGGCAGGAGACGCTCGCCGCCCCCAAACCCTCCTGCTAGACCTGTGTCGCTGTGGAAGGGTAAAGGTAATTGTACTCAATGAAGACGAACGCGTTGAGGTATGGTGTCGGAGGATCTCTCTACCTCGTCTAGATGATTAGTGCATCACCTAACTTAAACTACTCGCTTCAGACCTTAGTTGAGTAGGTGGAGTAACATATCTCTACATGTACCAGCACTAGATAGACGAAATACAGAACACTCAATTCAACCCCTTTAGAGTTGAATAAAGTTAGATATATCCTCTTCTCCACCTCTCTCAACCACTACACCCACTAACCACCCTCCCTTCTAGCCACCTAAATTTCCTATATTACACACCATCTCTACCCACCCACCCACCCACCCACCCACCCCCACCCCCCACCCCACCAACCACCACCCACCCAACCCCCCCCCCCCCCACACACGTGTGAACACCATCACCACCATCTGAATTATATAACACAGGTGACACTCTTAAGGTTGTGTCAGGTTAGTGTTATCTCCCTTTTACCTACCTACCTACTTCCCTCCCTCCTTCCCTCCCTCCTTCCCTCCTTCCTTCCTTCCCTTCCCCCTTCCCTTCCCTTCCCTTCGTCGGGTTTTGAGGATTTTATTTTTCTGCTTTTATACTTTTCTGGTTATTAGTGTAAACATAAGTAGGTGTAAAAGTGTTGTAAGTAAGTCAAGATTTATAATTTTTGTAAGTAAAGGTAAATTTTATCTTGTGACATTGGTAATTAACACGTAAGGTAGATTATGACCTGGAGTTAATGACTTACCTTTGTGATAATACGAGTTTATAATAACCGCACAGGTGAGACAAGACCCAAGGCATCAGTGCAGAGGATGATCGTCCCCTTGAGAATGACTTGAGGAGGGAAGGTTATGCATACAAACAGACGGGCAAACGGACATTATAGTTCACTAACCCTCATATTCACACTAACTTGATCTTGGTGCTTCTGAGGACGACAGTCATGCCAAATATGAACACTGTAGTCCCTGTGGGTATCCCTCTAGCGCAGTGCGGAATGACAGACAGACAGACACTGGGACAGAGGTGATTGCTTTAACGTTCGTGCGGATGATAATAATAAGTAACTGTAGTGAGGAAAGTGTTGAGGACATTCCCTCCCTCCCTCCCTCCTTCCCTCCCTCCCTCCCCCTCCTTCCCCGTCCTGTGTCTATCCCCCTCCTTTCTTGTCCCCTCCCTCCATCTCCTCTCTCTCTCTATCCTCCCTCCCTGTCTCTATCCTCCCTCCCTCCCCACGTTGACAACCCTGCGTCCACCCACCATCATGTTATTGGCAACACTGTCACATGAAGGCTATGGTATTTTGACTCCATATTAAAGGTGTCTGTTACCTCCTAGTGCCACCACCTTATTTATTTATTTATTTATTTATTTATTTACGTAATCTGTTTATCTTCAGACAGTTGGTATAATATTACACAGTGACTCAGGCAGTGTTACAAATGATAAGTCTCTGTGATTCAATTTAAATGTCGTACTATTACATGCCATGATAGATATTTTTTAATCGTTGGTAACACTGGTCGTCAGATTTTGTAATTCAATTTATCAAAAAAGTCAAGAAAAATAATCAATTAAAATTATTAGAATATGACAAATTTAAATGTCCGAGATGATTTTTTTTTCTTCTAAATTTAAAAGTTTTTAAAAATTAGCGAGGTGTCCAGTCAGTGTTACAAATGCTTCTTGTTGCGCGACAGGCCTTTGGTAACACTGTGATGGTATAAGTTAAATCTTATAGCGACTAAATATTCTCTCTCTCTCTCTCTCTCTCTCTCTCTCTCTCTCTCTCTAAAAGATATTATCTATTTCTTATCTCCATTTTCATTCAATTTCCCAGTTCTTATTCTCACTTCATTCCAGTGTGTAAAAAACATCCAATTCCTCCTCTCTTCCTCTTCCTCCTCATTGTCTTCACCTCCTTCTCAATGTCTTGTCCTCCCTCTCCCTTCCTGCTCTCTCTCTCTTTCATCCAATTCCACTATCTCCTTGTTTGTCTTCTTTCTTTGTCTTCTCATTTCTTCGTTTATTTCTCTCTTTCCCCTTTTTATTTAACCTACCACTTATTCCTTTCTTCATTCCTCCCCTCTCTCATTCTTTTCTTCTTCAGTTCTCTCTCTCCTTCCCTCGCTCCTCCATCTTTCTTTTCTTTATTTATTCTTCTTATTCCTTCGTTCACTATCACAAAACCTTGAGCTAATCTTTCTCTTTTTCTATTTATTTTTTCTTCTCTCACCCTTCTTTATCCACACCCACGGATTCTTCCTATTCTCTCTCTCTCTCTTCACCGTTCCTCCTCCTTCATCAGTCCTCCCCCCCCTCCTTCACCCATCTCTCTCCGTTCCTTCTCCTCCTCCTCCTCCTACCATCTTTCTTCCTTTATCCTAACTCTCCAGCATCATTCTCGTCTCCCGATTCTCTCCCCTTTACCCCTCTTCCTCCTACTCCTCCTTCATCTCATCACTCCAGTATCATCTCCGTTTCCCGTCTCTCTCTCTCTCTCCCTCTCACCCCAGCTTCCATTTTCCCCCCTAACCCCTCGCATTTCCGGCGTGAGTTTCCACCTGCTGGCTTGTAATATTCCTCTTCGCCCTGGAAGCGTTTACTTGACACGGAAAGCGTCATATTTGACAGATTTTTCCCTAAAATTGGATTGCCGAGTTCTTTGATCCATCAGAGGCAGTTAGAGGTAGCCGGGAACGCCCCCAGGGTCTTAGGGGGGCTTCAACGTGGCGTTCACTCTCGGTGCCTGGGTGTAACGACTCGCTTTTCCAGCCGGTCTTTGCCTCAACCCGGTGTTAAAGCGACTTATTTCGGGTTTACTTAGGCCGTGTGTTTGTAAGTCTCGTGTTTTCTTCCCTGTGTAAGGTGTAACTTTTTTTCTTCCTCCTCTCACCTGAAATGTTGGTAGTGAAAAATTGGTGTTGTTTATTATGTGTGTGGGCTGTGTGGGCTATGTGGGCTATGTGGGCTGTGTGGGATGCTGGTGTCTTTTTTGTTTTAGTCTTCGAATCTTTCTTATAATGTTTGTTGTCCAAGTCGTCGTTTTCAAGAATCCAGATGAATCTAGACTTTTACAAAAATGTAGTTCAGGTAAAATGCGATGGTGATTTTTTTTTTTTTTTCATCTCAATTGGAAGACGAATAACCAGCTCAAAAAACTTGGACTGTGTGAGAAACATGGAAAAATGTATCAAGAAAGTGTGTATGTGTGTGTGTATGTGTGTGTGTGTGTGTGTGTGTGTTGAATTATCGTACCCGGGCAGGTTACACCCGCCCGTGCAACAGGCTCGGTTTAATATCCAACACCGATTAAGAATGCCGCAAAAGCCTGTCAGACCACTCCTTAGATTTGCCCCTTACGTCAGGGTTCCTCAAGGGCTGTTTTACAAGATCACAGGTCTAAGCTGGGGGGTCATAGATGCCAGTATCCCCGGCTTCTCAGATCTTCAGCCAATATTAAGGTCATCTATTGCCAACTTTTCGCCTTATGGGATTTAATCGCAGGAGTCACGTCTCGATCCTCCGGCGACAGTCATTGTGACGGGGTTTTAGGGAATTTAATACTAATATACCTTTTTTCCCCTATTTATTCCCCTAAATAAGTATATACACCATTTTTTAAGTAATTTGTATTCTATTTTATTGTCTAGGAAATAAGGAGGGATTTTTTTTCTTGCTTAAATACACCAAATTTGGAAGACAAAGTGTATATGTTTTCGATCTGTCTCGTGAATGTCTGTATGTTGAGTCGTATATGGTGAGTCGTGTATGTTGAGTCGTATATGGTGAGTCGTGTATGTTGAGTCGTATATGGTGAGTCGTGTATGTTGAGTCGTATATGGTGAGTCGTGTATGGTGAGTCGTGTATGTTGAGTCGTATATGGTGAGTCGTGTATAATGAGTCAAGCATGAGTCTAGAGTCAGGTACTAAGGTGAAAAATTAATAAAAAAAAAGGTCAGTCCATCGCTAAATTGTTAAATAAACCACAAACTTAAAAGAATCACAAATCAACTAAATTACTCAAAAATTAATAACTTACTTATAAATGTGATATAGTGACTTATAAATTAGTTTACTTATCACTTACAAAAAATAGGTTAGTAGATAAGTAAATAATTCAATAACTAATATGTAAAAAATAACTAACTAAAATAAATAAATAAATATATAAATTCTTTATAATTAACTACTAATTTCACAGCCAATAACTTGTATAACAATCAGTAATTTATTATTTATTTTATTGTCTTATTCATTAATTTTACAATATTTTTTGAATTCTATTAGTTTCTGTTATTTTATTAATTACAATAGACTGAATAAATTATAATAAATACCATGAATACTAATTAATATACAATAGAAATTAATAATCTAAATATATAATTCGCAAAGATTATAACTGAATTATTGGTATTTATAGACCTAATAATTCTCAGTAAGTTATAACGAAGGAGGTACAACAGTTCTTGGAGGCACGACTGATGTGATATTCTCATTTTCTTCTTAAGGGTGAACTGCTCAGGGTTAGGCAAGGTCTTGTTTCACCATGGGCGTGAATTTGTGCTTCATCTTAGATTTTGTTTTTAATATTGTGATAAGACTATTACTACGTCTACTACCCATTACTACTATTAATACTATTATATATATACAGTATATACTACTACTACTATATAAATTACAACTATATAAACTACTACTGCTACCACCACCAATAATAATAATAATAATAATAATAATAATAATAATAATAATAATAAAAATAATAATAATAATAATAACAATAATAACAATAATAATAATAATAATAAAAATAATAATATGGTACTAATACTAATAATTCTGAACAAAATGCATTAATTTCCACAATCACCCCATAAATTACTCTCCACACTCACCTGTACCAAATTTGAGGCCTCTCATTAGCCAATATATTAACTCCCACAGTATAATTACCTGTTAATAATCACCTGAACTATCATTAGCAGGTTTAATCAAGTGTAACTATCCAACCTGTAATTACCAATGAATTTTAAGTACCATCCACTTGTTATCTTAACTTTCACTTGTCAGTTGACCAATTTGTAAGTACATGTTGTATGAATGTTAGTAAGTTAATTTTTGTATTATTATTATTATTATTATTATTATTATTATTACTATTATTATTATTATTATTATTATTATTATTATTATTATTATTATTATTATTATTATTATTATTATTATTATTATTATTATTATTATTTTTGTTGTTGTTATTATTATTTTATTACTTTTTGTTATTGTTATTATTACTATTATTGTTATTATTTTGGTAATTTAATCCTTGACAAAAAATATTACTTCAAGACACATAACAATTATTGTGAATACATCTCCATAATCTTGGGCACCGATCACACTTCTTAAACTGATCTGACAGCTGATCACTTCTTAAACTGATCTGACAGCTGAGCACTTCTTAAACTGATCTGACAGCTGAGCACTCTGGCTAAACTGAGAAGACTGACCATAAGTTTTAACAGAGCCACTCTTACACCAGCTCAACTGACTGCTTGTTTCCGCACAGAAAGTCAGTTATTAAAACTAGTTTACTCCTCGACTGTATCTACTTACACCTGACAGTCAATAAAGGTAATAAAGGTATTTCAACTGACTGTAACATCCCTCTCACTGACTGTCTCCCCTCACACAGGCAGCCAGTTAATAATGATAGCTTGACTGACTTGCCTCCTATGCCTCGTGTGAGCATCATTAGCTCAGATTCTTGTAGACATTTCATCAGACTATACCCGGAGAGTGACGACTGTTTAATGGAATTTCTGAAATATAATCATGATTGTCTTAATATGTTAATGCTTGAAATATAATCGTAAGTACATTGTCGTGTTAAAATATGAGATGTAATTTTTTTCAGGTTATGTCTTGAGGAATGTAATTGAAATGTAATCTTGGTTTATCGTGAAATGTAATCATAGTTATCTTATATACTAAAAGGTAATCTTCAATACTTTGTTTAAATTTATAATATAATTTGAGTTTCCACTGTTATGTTAAGAAATATAATCTAGTATAGTCATATTATATGTGAAATATAATCATCAAATATAATCCTGGGTGCTGTGAGGGCGTGACAACATCCTGCAACACCCATTTGGAATTTATATATTAATTACCTTTATTATGTAACCAATTACCTTAACGGCTCTCCATGCTAATTATGTAACCAATTACCTTAATGAACCCACTAACATAGCGTCATACAGAAGCACTAAAATTACACAAATCAATTAATAGTTCAGGTGATAAATGATCAGCTTGACGAGATTAATATATCTGTTGGTGTTTATTATATGTCAGAGTAATTTTTATATCAAATTTTCAGGTCAATTTTCAGTTGAAGGCAGACTTGGACTTTAACCCTGGTCAACTGAAAACAATAATTACGTAGATAAAAATAAATGATGAACTTAATGAAAGGTGAGAGTCGGTCTTGTAGGCTGAGGTCCCGTTGGAGGAGGGGAGGGGGGAGTAGATACAATAGGTCTTAAATTAGGGTTTGTGATGATCCATATGACAACTCTGGTCGTCACCACACTCGACTGCCTTCACTTCCCCAGTAGGGTGTGTCTAAAGGCGTGATTCAGTGACCTTAAGAGGAAAATATACGTACAGGTATTATTAAATAGAAATTAAGAGATGATTATTCCCCTGCCATGTCTTCCTCTCCCAGTAGAAGGAACAGGGAAAGTCAATTATCTAAGCTTGGCGTCTTGGTCAGTCTTGCTCAGAAAAAAAAAAATGTTAGTGTTCATTCTGTGTGATCATTGGCCTCCTGGCAGCAGTTTGCAATTGCTCAATAAGACGCAAAACTTGAGATAGCAATAATGGTCGTTAAGTGAATCGGTAATAGTGTATTGATGTGTTTGTTGTGCCTTATATTGGTGTTGTGTAGTGTGTGTGTGTGTAGTATCATTCAGTATTCAATTTCACCTGAGATACACCTGGGGAAAAGTGACTAAGGTGGACAGTTGACGCTTTCCTGTTCCTTCATACGGAAACAAACTTCAAGTTACTGAAGTACTTTTTTTAAATAGACTTAAAAAATATAGTGAAGTTAATATAGGAAAAAAAAATACCAAAGAGATTTTTTTTTTGAATTTCGCTGTTAAGGAGAGATGAATTGTCTCCACTTAACCACAATAAACAAATTAATAGATAAATAGAGAGGCATAATTAAGATAAGAAAAGCTGAGAGAAAATAAGAAATATTAATAAAGATATAAATCATAAAATACATTGATATATATAGAGTAAGTTTGATAATTTGGGGAAAACAATAAAAAAAAAAGTAGAAAATGTGTGATAAAGAGTTAAAGGAAAGAGAGAGAGAGTGAAGTGTTTGACCAAGAGAGTGAGGGAGAGGGAGGTATATGGAAGGAGGGAGAGGGAGGATGAGAGGGAGTGGGAGGGAGGGAAGGAGGGAAGGTCTGAGGGATGGATAGTGAGAGGGAGAAAGAGAAAAAACAAACAAGAAAGATGGGAGGGAGAGGAAGAACAGGAAAGAAGGAGAGTAGACGAGAGGAAAGCAGAATAGTATAGAGGGAAGATAGAAGGGGTGAGTATAGGAAGGGTGAGGGAGGTAGGAGTGAGGGAAGGAGGGAAACAGGATGGTAGAAAGAGAGATAGGGAGGGAGGGAGAGTAAGAAGGGTGATGAAACGAGTGAAGGAGGGAAGATTGGAGGAGTAAGGGAGGGAGGGAAGGAGGGGTGAGGGAGGGGTGAGGGAGGGAGGTGTGAAGTTGGATGAGCACAAGAGGGTGAGAGGTGAAGGGGAAGGTGTTTAAAATTGAGGCTGAATCAGGGGGGAGGGGACAGAGAGAGAGAGAGAGAGAGAGAGCTGGGTGAGAGCGACCACCCCCCCCCTTCCCCTGGCCGTAATGAGCCCTTCACTCCCTGGGGAACCACAAGGCAAACACCCCGTCAGCGCCTCCTCCGTAACCCTGATCTATCCAGCCGCTGGCGTTAATACCACGCAGTCACCCGGCACCCACGTCCTTACCATCGACACCCACGTCTTTACCATCGACACCCTCGTCCTTACCATCGACACCCTCGTCCTTACCATCGACACCCTCGTCCTTACCATCGACACCTCCGTCCTTACCATCGACATCCTCATCATCCCAACTCTGACATTCATCGTACTTACAATCTCCTATCCCAGTGAACATAGACTCGACACTTTCTTCGCTCGACCTGCCGATCCTCCGCCCGTATCACACACATACACACGCCTTGGCCTAGCTGGCTTAATGCATCGAATATATGAAATCACACGCCGATGTTGACTCAGATGAGGGAAGGCGGCAAGAAGTGGTAAATTATTGAGTCTCCGAAATGTATCTCAAACTAGGTAGGAGAGAGAGGGAGGTACAGGCCCGCTTATAACCTCCGGGAAATGTTGAGGGGAAGATTAAGACGCTCTGGAAAGGTATATTAAACTCTTTTTTCTTTTCTTTTTAATTCTGAAAGGTTTATATACTTTGATATTCTTAAAGATTTATATTCGAAAATTAATCTTAGTTTATGGTGAATTAGTATTGTATTGTATTTCTTGTGGTGGTCTATTCCTGTTTTGAGGTTGAGTGGAAAATTTGACTCGCTAACTTTATGAGAATCTTGTTAGTTTGTTTGCTTAAGAGTAGTTTATGAATTGGGGGGTGGAGGTGAGAGGGGGAAGTGAAGGGAAGGAGAAGGAATGTGGGAGGTGAAGGGATTGAGAAGAGAGAGAGAGAGAGAGAGAGAGAGAGAGAGACGAGTCAAATTAGCCAACTGAACGTCTGAAAAACTCCCAGATCAAAGTTAAGTGGTCTTGTGCCCTCCTCGGTGACGTCAGTTTCATCACGATGGTGTCACATCGTCTCGTCAGTGTCATCACCTTGACTCGAGATTGTGTTTTGTTTTAATAATTTATCCCCCATTCCACGTGTTATTATTATCATCATATATATCTTATCTTCCTCTTATAAGCTGTGTTAAAAGGGATATTGGTGACCCCATTTTCTGTTGAGGTTTGTTTGAGTCAGCCTTGAGTTTGTGAAGGGCGAAAAGAGATCAGAATTACAGAAAAATACTTTACGTCTTAACGAGAAAAACAACAGCAACAACTTTAGTCTAATATTATCAATGGTTAAAAGGAAGAGCCAAAAATAGGTACTTTTAGATTTGTTAATATTTTGTTCAATTACCTGATTACAATTTATAACTAACCACAAAGACATTTTATAACAAGAAACAAATGATGATGAATTTAATTTTTGATCTTGTCTGTGGCTTTATGTTAGGTCATAAACTCTGAACATATATATCAACAAATTAAAAGGAATTTCCTCCTTCCAATTTCCTCCAACACTCACACACACACACACACACACACACACACACACACACACACACACTCACAGATACACATGTCTGGAAGTTTTGCAATTTTGTCGAGTTTGCAGGGATCAAAGATGACTCGAAAATCGTCCAATTACGAGTGATTATGGTTTGTCGTTTATGTCTAGCTTGTCTTTACCTGCCTTGACGCCAACTCATACAGATGTCTTTATTAAGTACACTAATCCCTACCCTCTCGTGTTTGCTAAGTGCTTATATTATAATTATTTTTTTTATTTTTTATTGTTTTTTCTTCAAATATTTTTTTTTTTCATTTATCATATTTTCATTAGTTTGGATAATTTCTTTATTTTCATAATTTTTCATGGGTATTTTCCTATGGCTGTTTATTTATTTATTTATTTATTTATTTATTTATTTATTTATTTTATTATTAATTCATGAAAAAAAAATATTACAAAAATATGAAGACAACAGTACCATCAGATTCTCCAATTATAAACTAAATTATTTACTTACCACCCCACAACAGCAACCATAGCAACCATACCTTCACCACCACCACAACAACCATACCTTTATCACCACCACCACAACAACCATACCTCCTCACCTTCCCATACTTAAGTAAACTATCAGGTGTTAATGGCCAAGCTAATTTGATGATGACGTATTTGGGCCAAGCTAATTAATGATGAGCCAAGCTAATTAATGATGACGTATTTGGCCAAGCTAATTAACGATGACGTATTTGGCCAAGCTAATTAATGATGACGTATTTGGCCAAGCTAATTAACGATGACGTATTTGGCCAAGCTAATTAATGATGACGTATTTGGCCAAGCTAATTAATGATGACGTATTTGGCCAAGCTAATTAACGATGACGTATTTGGCCAAGCTAATTAATGATGACGTATTTGGCCAAGCTAATTATCTCATCAACAAATTTCCACCCCCCCAATCTTTCCCCCCCCACCACCCCCCCTCATTCTCACCCTCAACCCCACCCCTCATTTTTCCGTCCCTGTTACCCATGCATCACCCCCTCCTGCAACCCATCACTCCCTGTCACCCATCAATCTCTCCTCTCTCCTGCCCCCATCACTCCTCCCTGCCACCTATGCCTTCCTTCCACCCCTTCCTTCCACCATCACCTTCCTTCCATCACCCCTTCCTTCCACCCATCACCCCTTCTTCCACCATCCTCCCTCCTTCCCACCCATCACCCATCACCCTTCCTTCCCACCCATCACCCCTTCCTTCCCACCCATCACTCCTTCCACCCATCACCCTTCCTTTCCCACCCATCACCTTCCACCCATCACCATCCACCCATCACCCCTTCCTTCCCACCCATCACCCTCCTTCCCACCCATCACCCCTTCCCTTCCCACCCATCACCCTTCCTTCCCACCCATCACCCCTTCCCTTCCTCCCTCCCCCCATCACCCTTCCTTTCCCACCCATCACTCCCTCCCTTCCCACCCATCACCCCTTCCTTGCCACCCAGCACCCCTTCGTATTAGCCCAGGTGATACTTCGCCGGCCCTCACACTAATAGGGATTCAGTGAGGGAACGTGAGTTGGACGGAGAGAAACACCAATAAAGTTTTCATGTACTTGTTTAGCCAATTTGATACCTGCGATATCCAAAATGGAGTCAATATTAGCCTAAGACTCTACCATAACAAAGATCTGTTCTCTCTTAGTTGAGCTTGTCCGTCAATATTGGTAAGACTTACTGTTGTATAGCCTGCTACACCCAACACATCTGCCACACTGCAACACTCACCCACACCTGCCATACCCTGTCACACCTGCCACACTCACCACACACCTGTCACACTACCACACTCACCCACACCTGCCACATCTTATCACACCTGCCACACCTTACCACACCTGTCACACCTTATCACACCTGCCACACTCACCACACCTGTCACACTCATCACACCTGTCACACCTACCACACTCATCACCACGCCTACCACTACCACCACACCTACCAAGCCTACCACACCCACCACACCCACCACACCTACCACTTCTTACGACCACACCTGCAAAGCCTACCACAACCCCACAATTAACACGACGACCCATAACTATTTAGTCCACACCTACATGAACCGATTCTCCACACACACACACACACACACACACACACACACACACACACACACAAACCTGAGCTACAGAACCGCTCAGTAATATGATTCACCTTCTTCTTAAACGTCAAAATGTTATAATACAAGTAAGTTACAACTCAATAATTTATAAGTAATACTACAGAGGAAACGTAATTCGTATAATGGACAGGTAACAACCCCTGGCGTACAGGTGTGACTAGTTAAGAGCTGTGTGTGTGTGTGTGTGTGAAAATTACAAAATGAGAAAGTTTTTTTTATGTCAATGTAAATTAAATTATTTCTTGGTTCGTGATTCATAATTGTAGTTAAATTCTCTGCCTCCTCTCCTTCCTCTTCCTCTCCCCTCATCCTTTTCCTCTTCTTCTTCTTTTTCTTCTTCTTCCTCTTTCTCCTCCTTTTCCTCCTCCACCCACCTCCTTTTCTTCCTCCTCTTCCTCCTCCCCCCACCTCCTCCTCTTCCTCCTCTTCCTCCTCCTCCTCCACCCACCTCCTTCTCTTCCTCCTTCTCCTCCTCCCCTTGTGGCTCCTTCATCTCTATACTTCTATTTCTCTTCTTCTTTATCCTTCCCTCCGTACAGAACTGACCCTCTTCTTCTCTTCTTCTCTTCCTCTCACTTTCTCTCTCCATTTAATTAATTCCCTCTCACCAACTTCCTCCACCAGTCGTTCCTTCCCTCTCCTTTTCTCCTCCTTCCTTCCTCTTCCTCTTATCTTTCCCCTTACCTCCTATCTTTTCCCTCGTTCTCCCTCATCATTCCGTCCCTCCTTCCCTCCCACCATCCTATCCTTTCCTCTCACCTTTCCCTTCCATCATCTCCTCTCCCTCCCCCTATCTCCCCATTCCTTCCCTCCTATCATTCCTCCCTTCTCTCCCATCATCCCTTCCCTCCCTGTGCCTCCCCATCGTTCTCTCCCTCCCCTCTCCTCCTCTCCCTTCCCTCATCATCCCCTTCCCATCCCCTTCTTCCCATCTCCTCTCCCCCCTCCCCCCTACCATCTCTCACCTCTTCCCCCATTTTCTCTCCTTAATCAACTTCAACCGACAAAGGTAAAGTCTCCACACCTGTCATAGTTCAGGTAAACAGGTTAATTAGATCGCCAACTTAGCAAGAAGTTCACAAACCTAATCATATCTAAGCTAACCTAACCCACCACACCCACTTGCACACTCAACCCAACCCAACCCAACACGCCAACTTGCACACAGAAACAAGGTGAAAATGTATAGACAAACGCCTATGTATGATGAAGCTAACGAATATAAATGGAAGCCCAATCGATATGTATAAAAAATGCTTTTAGTGTAACGAGAATAATAATGTGTATTATGGTATGTCATTAA